>NC_044568.1:74640456-74655531 GCF_007565055.1 Rhinopithecus roxellana | reverse complement strand
GATGAATTCACACATCACCAAGAAGTTTCTAAGAAAGCTTCTTTCTAGTTTTCATCTGTGGATATTTCCTTTGTCACTGTAATGCATTGCGCTATGAAGTATCTATGGCAGATTTCCAGAAAACTGTGCTAACAAACTGATCAATGAAGAGAAACGTGTAACTCTGGGAGTTGCATTCACACATGGCAATGCAGTTTCTCAGAAAGCTTCTCTTTAGTTATTATGTGAGGATATTTGCTTTATCACCATGGGCCCCAATAGACTCCCAAATATCACTTTGCAGATTCCACGAAGAGAGTGTTAGCAAACTGCTTCTTGAGGCAGAGTTTGTAACTCTGTGAGAATGAACTCACAGATCAGAAAGAAGTTTCTCAGAAAGCTTCTTTCACGTTTTGAACGGATGAAATTTCCTTTATCAACGTAGGCCTCAATGTGATCCAAAGAAGCCCTTCTCAGTTTCCCCAAAGACAGTGTTAATGGAATGCTCCACGAAACATAAGTGTAACTCTGTGAGATGAATTCACACATCACCAAGAAGTTTCTAAGAAAGCTTCTTTCTAGTTTTCATCTATGGATATTTCCTTTGTCACTGTAATGTACATTGCGCTATGAAGTATCTAATTGCAGATTTCCAGAAAACTGTGCTAACAAACTGATCAATGAAGAGAAACGTGTAACTCTGGGAGTTGCATTCACACATGGCAATGCAGTTTCTCAGAAAGCTTCTCTTTAGTTATTATGTGAGGATATTTGCTTTATCAACATGGGCCCCGAATAGACTCCCAAATATCACTTTGCAGATTCCACGAAGAGAGTGTTAGCAAACTGCTTCTTGAGGCAGAGTTTGTAACTCTGTGAGAAGAACTCACAGATCAGAAAGAAGTTTCTCAGAAAGCTTCTTTCACGTTTTGAACGGATGAAATTTCCTTTATCAGCGTAGGCCTCAATGTGATCCAAAGAAGCCCTTCTCAGTTTCCCCAAAGACAGTGTTAATGGACTCCTCCACGAAACATAAGTGTAACTCTGTGAGATGAATTCACACATCACCAAGAAGTTTCTAAGAAAGCTTCTTTCTAGTTTTCATCTGTGGATATTTCCTTTGTCACTGTAATGTTCATTGCGCTATGAAGTATCTAATGGCAGATTTCCAGAAAACTGTGCTAACAAACTGATCAATGAAGAGAAACGTGTAACTCTGGGAGTTGCATTCACACATGGCAATGCAGTTTCTCAGAAAGCTTCTCTTTAGTTATTATGTGAGGATATTTGCTTTATCACCATGGGCCCCAATAGACTCCCAAATATCACTTTGCAGATTCCACGAAGAGAGTGTTAGCAAACTGCTTCTTGAGGCAGAGTTTGTAACTCTGTGAGATGAACTCACAGATCAGAAAGAAGTTTCTCAGAAAGCTTCTTTCACGTTTTGAACGGATGAAATTTCCTTTATCAACGTAGGCCTCAATGTGATCCAAAGAAGCCCTTCTCAGTTTCCCCAAAGACAGTGTTAATGGAATGCTCCACGAAACATAAGTGTAACTCTGTGAGATGAATTCACACATCACCAAGAAGTTTCTAAGAAAGCTTCTTTCTAGTTTTCATCTATGGATATTTCCTTTGTCACTGTAATGTACATTGCGCTATGAAGTATCTAATTGCAGATTTCCAGAAAACTGTGCTAACAAACTGATCAATGAAGAGAAACGTGTAACTCTGGGAGTTGCATTCACACATGGCAATGCAGTTTCTCAGAAAGCTTCTCTTTAGTTATTATGTGAGGATATTTGCTTTATCAACATGGGCCCGAATAGACTCCCAAATATCACTTTGCAGATTCCACGAAGAGAGTGTTAGCAAACTGCTTCTTGAGGCAGAGTTTGTAACTCTGTGAGAAGAACTCACAGATCAGAAAGAAGTTTCTCAGAAAGCTTCTTTCACGTTTTGAACGGATGAAATTTCCTTTATCAGCGTAGGCCTCAATGTGATCCAAAGAAGCCCTTCTCAGTTTCCCCAAAGACAGTGTTAATGGACTGCTCCACGAAACATAAGTGTAACTCTGTGAGATGAATTCACACATCACCAAGAAGTTTCTAAGAAAGCTTCTTTCTAGTTTTCATCTGTGGATATTTCCTTTGTCACTGTAATGTTCATTGCGCTATGAAGTATCTAATTGCAGATTTCCAGAAAACTGTGCTAACAAACTGATCAATGAAGAGAAACGTGTAACTCTGTGAGTTGCATTCACACATGGCAATGCAGTTTCTCAGAAAGCTTCTCTTTAGTTATTATGTGAGGATATTTGCTTTATCAACATGGGCCCCAATAGACTCCCAAATATCACTTTGCAGATTCCACGAAGAGAGTGTTAGCAAACTGCTTCTTGAGGCAGAGTTTGTACCTCTGTGAGAAGAACTCACAGATCAGAAAGAAGTTTCTCAGAAAGCTTCTTTCACGTTTTGAACGGATGAAATTTCCTTTATCACCGTAGGCCTCAATGTGATCCAAAGAAGCCCTTCTCAGTTTCCCCAAAGACAGTGTTAATGGACTCCTCCACGAAACATAAGTGTAACTCTGTGAGATGAATTCACACATCACCAAGAAGTTTCTAAGAAAGCTTCTTTCTAGTTTTCATCTGTGGATATTTCCTTTGTCACTGTAATGTTCATTGCGCTATGAAGTATCTAATGGCAGATTTCCAGAAAACTGTGCTAACAAACTGATCAATGAAGAGAAACGTGTAACTCTGGGAGTTGCATTCACACATGGCAATGCAGTTTCTCAGAAAGCTTCTCTTTAGTTATTATGTGAGGATATTTGCTTTATCACCATGGGCCCCAATAGACTCCCAAATATCACTTTGCAGATTCCACGAAGAGAGTGTTAGCAAACTGCTTCTTGAGGCAGAGTTTGTAACTCTGTGAGATGAACTCACAGATCAGAAAGAAGTTTCTCAGAAAGCTTCTTTCACGTTTTGAACGGATGAAATTTCCTTTATCACCGTAGGCCTCAATGTGATCCAAAGAAGCCCTTCTCAGTTTCCCCAAAGACAGTGTTAATGGAATGCTCCACGAAACATAAGTGTAACTCTGTGAGATGAATTCACACATCACCAAGAAGTTTCTAAGAAAGCTTCTTTCTAGTTTTCATCTATGGATATTTCCTTTGTCACTGTAATGTACATTGCGCTATGAAGTATCTAATTGCAGATTTCCAGAAAACTGTGCTAACAAACTGATCAATGAAGAGAAACGTGTAACTCTGGGAGTTGCATTCACACATGGCAATGCAGTTTCTCAGAAAGCTTCTCTTTAGTTATTATGTGAGGATATTTGCTTTATCAACATGGGCCCCAATAGACTCCCAAATATCACTTTGCAGATTCCACGAAGAGAGTGTTAGCAAACTGCTTCTTGAGGCAGAGTTTGTAACTCTGTGAGAAGAACTCACAGATCAGAAAGAAGTTTCTCAGAAAGCTTCTTTCACGTTTTGAACGGATGAAATTTCCTTTATCAGCGTAGGCCTCAATGTGATCCAAAGAAGCCCTTCTCAGTTTCCCCAAAGACAGTGTTAATGGACTGCTCCACGAAACATAAGTGTAACTCTGTGAGATGAATTCACACATCACCAAGAAGTTTCTAAGAAAGCTTCTTTCTAGTTTTCATCTGTGGATATTTCCTTTGTCACTGTAATGTTCATTGCGCTATGAAGTATCTAATTGCAGATTTCCAGAAAACTGTGCTAACAAACTGATCAATGAAGAGAAACGTGTAACTCTGGGAGTTGCATTCACACATGGCAATGCAGTTTCTCAGAAAGCTTCTCTTTAGTTATTATGTGAGGATATTTGCTTTATCACCATGGGCCCCAATAGACTCCCAAATATCACTTTGCAGATTCCACGAAGAGAGTGTTAGCAAACTGCTTCTTGAGGCAGAGTTTGTAACTCTGTGAGATGAACTCACAGATCAGAAAGAAGTTTCTCAGAAAGCTTCTTTCACGTTTTGAACGGATGAAATTTCCTTTATCAGCGTAGGCCTCAATGTGATCCAAAGAAGCCCTTCTCAGTTTCCCCAAAGACAGTGTTAATGGACTGCTCCACGAAACATAAGTGTAACTCTGTGAGATGAATTCACACATCACCAAGAAGTTTCTAAGAAAGCTTCTTTCTAGTTTTCATCTGTGGATATTTCCTTTGTCACTGTAATGTTCATTGCGCTATGAAGTATCTAATTGCAGATTTCCAGAAAACTGTGCTAACAAACTGATCAATGAAGAGAAACGTGTAACTCTGGGAGTTGCATTCACACATGGCAATGCAGTTTCTCAGAAAGCTTCTCTTTAGTTATTATGTGAGGATATTTGCTTTATCAACATGGGCCCCAATAGACTCCCAAATATCACTTTGCAGATTCCACGAAGAGAGTGTTAGCAAACTGCTTCTTGAGGCAGAGTTTGTAACTCTGTGAGAAGAACTCACAGATCAGAAAGAAGTTTCTCAGAAAGCTTCTTTCACGTTTTGAACGGATGAAATTTCCTTTATCAGCGTAGGCCTCAATGTGATCCAAAGAAGCCCTTCTCAGTTTCCCCAAAGACAGTGTTAATGGACTGCCTCCACGAAACATAAGTGTAACTCTGTGAGATGAATTCACACATCACCAAGAAGTTTCTAAGAAAGCTTCTTTCTAGTTTTCATCTGTGGATATTTCCTTTGTCACTGTAATGTTCATTGCGCTATGAAGTATCTAATGGCAGATTTCCAGAAAACTGTGCTAACAAACTGATCAATGAAGAGAAACGTGTAACTCTGGGAGTTGCATTCACACATGGCAATGCAGTTTCTCAGAAAGCTTCTCTTTAGTTATTATGTGAGGATATTTGCTTTATCACCATGGGCCCCAATAGACTCCCAAATATCACTTTGCAGATTCCACGAAGAGAGTGTTAGCAAACTGCTTCTTGAGGCAGAGTTTGTAACTCTGTGAGATGAACTCACAGATCAGAAAGAAGTTTCTCAGAAAGCTTCTTTCACGTTTTGAACGGATGAAATTTCCTTTATCACCGTAGGCCTCAATGTGATCCAAAGAAGCCCTTCTCAGTTTCCCCAAAGACAGTGTTAATGGAATGCTCCACGAAACATAAGTGTAACTCTGTGAGATGAATTCACACATCACCAAGAAGTTTCTAAGAAAGCTTCTTTCTAGTTTTCATCTGTGGATATTTCCTTTGTCACTGTAATGTTCATTGCGCTATGAAGTATCTAATTGCAGATTTCCAGAAAACTGTGCTAACAAACTGATCAATGAAGAGAAACGTGTAACTCTGGGAGTTGCATTCACACATGGCAATGCAGTTTCTCAGAAAGCTTCTCTTTAGTTATTATGTGAGGATATTTGCTTTATCAACATGGGCCCCAATAGACTCCCAAATATCACTTTGCAGATTCCACGAAGAGAGTGTTAGCAAACTGCTTCTTGAGGCAGAGTTTGTAACTCTGTGAGAAGAACTCACAGATCAGAAAGAAGTTTCTCAGAAAGCTTCTTTCACGTTTTGAACGGATGAAATTTCCTTTATCAGCGTAGGCCTCAATGTGATCCAAAGAAGCCCTTCTCAGTTTCCCCAAAGACAGTGTTAATGGACTGCCTCCACGAAACATAAGTGTAACTCTGTGAGATGAATTCACACATCACCAAGAAGTTTCTAAGAAAGCTTCTTTCTAGTTTTCATCTGTGGATATTTCCTTTGTCACTGTAATGTTCATTGCGCTATGAAGTATCTAATGGCAGATTTCCAGAAAACTGTGCTAACAAACTGATCAATGAAGAGAAACGTGTAACTCTGGGAGTTGCATTCACACATGGCAATGCAGTTTCTCAGAAAGCTTCTCTTTAGTTATTATGTGAGGATATTTGCTTTATCACCATGGGCCCCAATAGACTCCCAAATATCACTTTGCAGATTCCACGAAGAGAGTGTTAGCAAACTGCTTCTTGAGGCAGAGTTTGTAACTCTGTGAGATGAACTCACAGATCAGAAAGAAGTTTCTCAGAAAGCTTCTTTCACGTTTTGAACGGATGAAATTTCCTTTATCACGTAGGCCTCAATGTGATCCAAAGAAGCCCTTCTCAGTTTCCCCAAAGACAGTGTTAATGGACTGCTCCACGAAACATAAGTGTAACTCTGTGAGATGAATTCACACATCACCAAGAAGTTTCTAAGAAAGCTTCTTTCTAGTTTTCATCTATGGATATTTCCTTTGTCACTGTAATGTACATTGCGCTATGAAGTATCTAATTGCAGATTTCCAGAAAACTGTGCTAACAAACTGATCAATGAAGAGAAACGTGTAACTCTGGGAGTTGCATTCACACATGGCAATGCAGTTTCTCAGAAAGCTTCTCTTTAGTTATTATGTGAGGATATTTGCTTTATCAACATGGGCCCGAATAGACTCCCAAATATCACTTTGCAGATTCCACGAAGAGAGTGTTAGCAAACTGCTTCTTGAGGCAGAGTTTGTAACTCTGTGAGAATGAACTCACAGATCAGAAAGAAGTTTCTCAGAAAGCTTCTTTCACGTTTTGAACGGATGAAATTTCCTTTATCAGCGTAGGCCTCAATGTGATCCAAAGAAGCCCTTCTCAGTTTCCCCAAAGACAGTGTTAATGGACTGCTCCACGAAACATAAGTGTAACTCTGTGAGATGAATTCACACATCACCAAGAAGTTTCTAAGAAAGCTTCTTTCTAGTTTTCATCTGTGGATATTTCCTTTGTCACTGTAATGTTCATTGCGCTATGAAGTATCTAATTGCAGATTTCCAGAAAACTGTGCTAACAAACTGATCAATGAAGAGAAACGTGTAACTCTGGGAGTTGCATTCACACATGGCAATGCAGTTTCTCAGAAAGCTTCTCTTTAGTTATTATGTGAGGATATTTGCTTTATCAACATGGGCCCCAATAGACTCCCAAATATCACTTTGCAGATTCCACGAAGAGAGTGTTAGCAAACTGCTTCTTGAGGCAGAGTTTGTAACTCTGTGAGAATGAACTCACAGATCAGAAAGAAGTTTCTCAGAAAGCTTCTTTCACGTTTTGAACGGATGAAATTTCCTTTATCAGCGTAGGCCTCAATGTGATCCAAAGAAGCCCTTCTCAGTTTCCCCAAAGACAGTGTTAATGGACTGCTCCACGAAACATAAGTGTAACTCTGTGAGATGAATTCACACATCACCAAGAAGTTTCTAAGAAAGCTTCTTTCTAGTTTTCATCTGTGGATATTTCCTTTGTCACTGTAATGTTCATTGCGCTATGAAGTATCTAATTGCAGATTTCCAGAAAACTGTGCTAACAAACTGATCAATGAAGAGAAACGTGTAACTCTGGGAGTTGCATTCACACATGGCAATGCAGTTTCTCAGAAAGCTTCTCTTTAGTTATTATGTGAGGATATTTGCTTTATCACCATGGGCCCCAATAGACTCCCAAATATCACTTTGCAGATTCCACGAAGAGAGTGTTAGCAAACTGCTTCTTGAGGCAGAGTTTGTAACTCTGTGAGATGAACTCACAGATCAGAAAGAAGTTTCTCAGAAAGCTTCTTTCACGTTTTGAACGGATGAAATTTCCTTTATCAGCGTAGGCCTCAATGTGATCCAAAGAAGCCCTTCTCAGTTTCCCCAAAGACAGTGTTAATGGACTGCTCCACGAAACATAAGTGTAACTCTGTGAGATGAATTCACACATCACCAAGAAGTTTCTAAGAAAGCTTCTTTCTAGTTTTCATCTGTGGATATTTCCTTTGTCACTGTAATGTTCATTGCGCTATGAAGTATCTAATTGCAGATTTCCAGAAAACTGTGCTAACAAACTGATCAATGAAGAGAAACGTGTAACTCTGGGAGTTGCATTCACACATGGCAATGCAGTTTCTCAGAAAGCTTCTCTTTAGTTATTATGTGAGGATATTTGCTTTATCACCATGGGCCCCAATAGACTCCCAAATATCACTTTGCAGATTCCACGAAGAGAGTGTTAGCAAACTGCTTCTTGAGGCAGAGTTTGTAACTCTGTGAGATGAACTCACAGATCAGAAAGAAGTTTCTCAGAAAGCTTCTTTCACGTTTTGAACGGATGAAATTTCCTTTATCAGCGTAGGCCTCAATGTGATCCAAAGAAGCCCTTCTCAGTTTCCCCAAAGACAGTGTTAATGGACTGCTCCACGAAACATAAGTGTAACTCTGTGAGATGAATTCACACATCACCAAGAAGTTTCTAAGAAAGCTTCTTTCTAGTTTTCATCTGTGGATATTTCTTTGTCACTGTAATGTTCATTGCACTATGAAGTATCTAATTGCAGATTTCCAGAAAACTGTGCTAACAAACTGATCAATGAGGAGAAACGTGTAACTCTGTGAGTTGCATTCACACATGGCAATGCAGTTTCTCAGAAAGCTTCTCTTTAGTTATTATGTGAGGATATTTGCTTTATCACCATGGGCCCCAATAGACTCCCAAATATCACTTTGCAGATTCCACGAACAGAGTGTTAGCAAACTGCTTCTTGAGGCAGAGTTTGTAACTCTGTGAGATGAACTCACAGATCAGAAAGAAGTTTCTCAGAAAGCTTCTTTCTCATTTTTATTGGAAGATGTTTCCATTGGCCCCATTGTTTTCAAAGGGATCGGGAATATCTGTTCTCAGATTCCACACAAATAGGGCTAGGGCACGGCCCCACGAAATACAGCTGCAACTTAGTGAGTTGAATTCACACATCACAAAGCGGTCTTCAGAAAGCTTCTTTCTTTAATAAGACGAGGTTATTTGTGGTCTTGGAGCGCCACCGTGTGTCCTATTGCAGATTCTGCGAAAACTCTGCTAGCAAGTTTCTCAGTGGAAACAATGATGGACATCTGTGGGCTGAATTCACCCACAACATAGAAGTTTCTGAGAAGGCTTCTCTGCAGGTTTCTCTGAGGATAGTTCCTTATTCAGCATGCGATTCAACGATATCCAAGACATCACATCTGAGATTCCTCAATATGAGTGCTAGGAAACTCCACCGAGAAAGGGTGATAGAACACTGTGAAATGAATTCACATATCACAAAGCAGATCCTCAGAAAGCTTGGTTCTGCTTTCTCTTGGAGGATAATTATTTTCTCCTTCTATTCTTCAAAGCTATCAGAAATATCACTTCTCAGAATCCACGGAAACAGTCCTAAGAAACGGCTCCAAAAAACACTGGCGTAACTCTGTGAGTTGCATTCACACATGGCAATGCAGTTTCTCAGAAAGCTTCTCTTTAGTTATTATGTGAGGATATTTGCTTTATCAACATGGGCCCCAATAGACTCCCAAATATCACTTTGCAGATTCCACGAAGAGAGTGTTAGCAAACTGCTTCTTGAGGCAGAGTTTGTACCTCTGTGAGAAGAACTCACAGATCAGAAAGAAGTTTCTCAGAAAGCTTCTTTCACGTTTTGAACGGATGAAATTTCCTTTATCAGCGTAGGCCTCAATGTGATCCAAAGAAGCCCTTCTCAGTTTCCCCAAAGACAGTGTTAATGGACTGCTCCACGAAACATAAGTGTAACTCTGTGAGATGAATTCACACATCACCAAGAAGTTTCTAAGAAAGCTTCTTTCTAGTTTTCATCTGTGGATATTTCCTTTGTCACTGTAATGTTCATTGCGCTATGAAGTATCTAATGGCAGATTTCCAGAAAACTGTGCTAACAAACTGATCAATGAAGAGAAACGTGTAACTCTGGGAGTTGCATTCACACATGGCAATGCAGTTTCTCAGAAAGCTTCTCTTTAGTTATTATGTGAGGATATTTGCTTTATCACCATGGGCCCCAATAGACTCCCAAATATCACTTTGCAGATTCCACGAAGAGAGTGTTAGCAAACTGCTTCTTGAGGCAGAGTTTGTAACTCTGTGAGATGAACTCACAGATCAGAAAGAAGTTTCTCAGAAAGCTTCTTTCACGTTTTGAACGGATGAAATTTCCTTTATCAGCCGTAGGCCTCAATGTGATCCAAAGAAGCCCTCCTCAGTTTCCCCAAAGACAGTGTTAATGGAATGCTCCACGAAACATAAGTGTAACTCTGTGAGATGAATTCACACATCACCAAGAAGTTTCTAAGAAAGCTTCTTTTCTAGTTTTCATCTATGGATATTTCCTTTGTCACTGTAATGTACATTGCGCTATGAAGTATCTAATTGCAGATTTCCAGAAAACTGTGCTAACAAACTGATCAATGAAGAGAAACGTGTAACTCTGGGAGTTGCATTCACACATGGCAATGCAGTTTCTCAGAAAGCTTCTCTTTAGTTATTATGTGAGGATATTTGCTTTATCAACATGGGCCCCGAATAGACTCCCAAATATCACTTGCAGATTCCACGAAGAGAGTGTTAGCAAACTGCTTCTTGAGGCAGAGTTTGTAACTCTGTGAGAAGAACTCACAGATCAGAAAGAAGTTTCTCAGAAAGCTTCTTTCACGTTTTGAACGGATGAAATTTCCTTTATCAGCGAGGCCTCAATGTGATCCAAAGAAGCCCTTCTCAGTTTCCCCAAGACAGTGTGTTAATGGACTGCTCCACGAAACATAAGTGTAACTCTGTGAGATGAATTCACACATCACCAAGAAGTTTCTAAGAAAGCTTCTTTCTAGTTTCATCTGTGGATATTTCCTTTGTCACTGTAATGCTTCATTGCGCTATGAAGTATCTAATTGCAGATTTCCAGAAAACTGTGCTAACAAACTGATCAATGAAGAGAAACGTGTAACTCTGGGAGTTGCATTCACACATGGCAATGCAGTTTCTCAGAAAGCTTCTCTTTAGTTATTATGTGAGGATATTTGCTTTATCACCATGGGCCCCAATAGACTCCCAAATATCACTTTGCAGATTCCACGAAGAGAGTGTTAGCAAACTGCTTCTTGAGGCAGAGTTTGTAACTCTGTGAGATGAACTCACAGATCAGAAAGAAGTTTCTCAGAAAGCTTCTTTCACGTTTTGAACGGATGAAATTTCCTTTATCAGCGTAGGCCTCAATGTGATCCAAAGAAGCCCTTCTCAGTTTCCCCAAAGACAGTGTTAATGGACTGCTCCACGAAACATAAGTGTAACTCTGTGAGATGAATTCACACATCACCAAGAAGTTTCTAAGAAAGCTTCTTCTTCTAGTTTTCATCTAGGATATTTCCTTTGTCACTGTAATGTACATTGCGCTATGAAGTATCTAATTGCAGATTTCAGAAAAAAAAAAGAAAAACTGTGCTAACAAACGGATCAGATGAAGGAGAAACGTGAACTCGGGAGTTGCATTCACAAATGGCAACCAAAGTTCTCAGAACGCTTCTCTTTAGTTATTATGTGAGGATATTTGCTTTATCAACGGGGCCCGAAAGACTCCAAATATCAAGTTGCAGAGTTCCACGAAGAGAGTGTTAGCAAACTGCTTCTTGAGGCCGAGTGAGTTTGGACCTATGGGAGAAAGAAACTCACAGATCAGAAAGAAGTTTCCAGAAGATTCTTTCACGTTTTGAACCGGATGCAATTTCCTTTATCAGCGTAGGCCTCAATGTGATCCAAAGAAGCCCTTCTCAGTTTACCCAAAGACAGTGTTAATGGACCTGACTCCAACGAAACATAAGTGTAACTAGTGAGATGAATTCCCACAATCCCCAAGAAGTTTTAAGAAGTTGGCTGTTTTCATCTGGGGATAGTTCCTGTGTCACTGTAATGTTCATTGCCGCTATATGAAGTATTATTGCAATATTTCCAGAAAAACTGTGCTAACAAACTGATCAATACGGAGCGAAACGTGTAACTATTGAGTGCATTCAACATGGCAATGCAGTTCTAGAAGTCCTTCAGAAAGCTTATCTTTTAGTTATTAGGTGAGGATATTTGCTTTATCAACATGGGCCACAATAGACTCCCAATACACATTTGCAGATTCATGAAGGGGAGGGGGGAAAAGGAAGCGTTAACAAACGCTTCTTGAGGCAGAGTTGGTACCTCGGTGAGAGAACTCACAGATCAGAAAAGAAGTTCTCAGAAAGCTTCTTCACGTTTTGAACGATGAAATTTCCTTTATCACCTAGGACTCAATGTATCCAAGAAGCCCTTCTCAGTTTCCCCAAAGACAGTGTTAATGGACTCCTCACGAAACATAAGTGTACTCTGTGAGAGAATTAACACATCACCAAGAAGTTTCTAAGAAAGCTTCTTTCTAGTTTCATCTGGGTGATATGAATTTCCTTTGGTCACTGTAATGACTCATTGCGCTTGAAGTATTAATGGCAGATTTCTAAGACAACTGGTGCTAACAAACTGATCAATGAAGGAAAACGTGTAACTCGGAGTTGCATCACACATGGGCAATGCAAAGTTTATACAGAAAGATCTCTTTAGTTATATGTGAGGATATTGCTTTATCAACATGGGCCCCATAGACTCCCAAATATCACTTGCAGATTACACGAAGGAGTGTTACAAACGATTCTTGAGGAAGGTTTGTAAATCTGGGAGATGAACTCACAGATCAGAAAAGAAGTTTATCAGAAAGATTCTTTCACGTTTGAAAGGATGTGAAATTCTTTATCACCGTAGGCCTCAATGGATCCAAAGAAAGCCCTCCTAAGTTCCCCAAAGACAGTGTTAATGGGACTGCTCCACGAAACATAAGGTAACTCTGTGAGATGAATTCACACCTCACCAAGAAGTTTCTAAGAAAGCTTCTTTCTAGTTTTCATTCATGGATATTTCCTTTGTCACTGTAAGGAATTGCGCTATGAAGATCTAATTGCAGATTCCCAGAAAACTGTGCTAAAAAACTGCTCATGACAGAGAAAAGTGTAATATGGGTTGCATTACAATGGCAATGCAGTTTATCAGAAAGCTTCCTTTAGTTTATGAGGTGGGATATTTGACTTTATCACCATGGGCCCACAATAGACTCCAAAATTAACTTTGCGATCACGAAGAGAGTGTAGCAAAACTCGCTTCTTGAGGCAGAGTTTGTAACTCTGTGAGGATGAACTCACAGAATCAGAAAGAAGTTTCTCAGAAAGCTTTCTTTCACGTCGTTTTGACGGATGAAATTTCCTTATCAAACGTAGGGCCTCAATGTGAGATCCAAAGAAGCCCTTCTCAGTTTCCCCAAAAGACAGTGTTAAATGGAATGCCTCCACGAAACATAAGGGTAACTCTGTGAGATGAATTCACCACATCACCAAGAAGTTTCTAAGAAAGCTTCTTTCTAGCTCAATCATGGAAATTTCCTTTGTCACTTGTAATGTACCATTGCGCTGATGAGTATCTAATTGCCGAGATTTCCAGAAAACTGTGCAACAAAAACTGACAATGAGAGAAACGGTAACTCTGGGGAGGTGCATAACACATGGCAATGCAGTTCCAGAAAGCTTCCTTTAGTTATTAGGTGTGCGGATATTTGCTTATCAACAGTGGCCCGAATGACTCACAAATACTCACTTTGCAGATGCCACGAAGAGAGTGTTAGCAAAATGCTTCTTGGCAGAGTTGTAACTCGTTGAGAAGAACTCACAATCAGAACGAAGCTTTCTCGAAAGCTTCTTTCAGTGTGAACGGATGAAATTTCCTGTATAGCGTAGGCCTCAATGTGATCCAAAAGAAAGCCCTTCTCAGTTTCCCAAAGACAGTTGAATGGACTCTGCTCCCACGAAACATAAGGTACTTGTGAGATGCAATTCACACATCACAAGAAGTTTCTAAGAAAGTTCTTTCTGGTTTCATCTGGGATATTTCCTTTGTTCACTGTAATGTTCATTGCGGCTATTGAAGTAACTAATTGAAGATTTCCAGAAACTGTGATGCTAACAACCTGATCAATGAGGAGAAACGTTTGTAACTATGTGAGTTGCATTCACAATGGCAATGCAGTTCTCGAAAGCTTCTCTTTAGTTAATGTGAGGAGATTTGCTTTCTAACATGGGCCCATAGACGCCAAAGATAACTTTGAGATTCCACGAGATGAGCGTTAACAAACTCTTCTTGAGGCAGAGTTGTACCTCGGTGAGAAGAACTACACCGATCAGAAAGAGTTTCAGAAAGATTCTTTCACGTTGTTGAACGGATGAAATTTCTTATCACCGAGGCCTCAATGTGATCCAAAAAGAAGCCCTTCTCCAAGTTGCCCCAAAGATCAGTGTTAATGGACTCCTCCACGAAACTAAGGGTAATCGTGAGATGAATTCACACATAACCAGAAGTTTATAAGAAAAGCTTCTTTCTAGTTTTCACTGGGGTATTTCATTTGTCACTGTAATGAATGATCATGGGCTATGACGTATATAATGGCAGATTTCCAGAAAAAACACTGTGCCTAACAAACTGCTAAATGAAGAGAAAAACGTGTAACTCGGGAGTTGATTCACATCATGGCAATGCAGTTTACAGAAAGCGCTCTTAGTTATTATGTGAGGATTTTGCTTTATCACCATGGGCCCAATAGACTCCCAAATATCACTTTACGATGTCCGAAAGGAGGAGGGTAGCCAACTGCTTCTTGAGGCAGAGTTGTAAATCGTGAGATGAACTCACAGATCAGAAAGAAGTTTTCAGAAAGCTTCTTTAACGTTTGAAAGGATGAAATTTCCTTTATCACCGTAGCCTAAATGTGATCCAAGAAGAGCCCTCCTCAGTCTCCCCCAAAGACAGTGGTAATGGACTGCTCACGAAGACAAGTGAACTCTGTGAAGATGATTCACACTCACAAGAAGTTTCTAAAGAAAGCTTTCTTTCTAGTTTGCATCTATGAATTCCTTTGTTTGCACCTACGTATTATTTTTCCCTTTTTGTACATGCGTATCTCTATGCAAGTATTTCTAATGTCAAGTGACTTCCCCCCAGTTATATTCACCCTCATCTGCCGTGTTCCGTTTACACAAATATATTGCCTATCCATGACCTTGAGATAACGTTGTTGTTTTGTAATTCACACCTCGGCTGAGTTTTGCTATTTCACAAGGTTTCATAATTTCGCATTCCGTTTGGTTCGCATGAAAGTCTTTTTTAGACG
>NC_044568.1:74616122-74640356 GCF_007565055.1 Rhinopithecus roxellana | reverse complement strand
TGTTAGCAAACTGCTTCTTGAGGCAGAGGTTGTAACTCTGTGAGATGAACTCACAGATCAGAAAGAAGTTTCTCAGAAAGCTTCTTTCACGTTTTGAACGGATGAAATTTCCTTTATCAGCGTAGGCCTCAATGTGATCCAAAGAAGCCCTTCTCAGATTCCTCAAAGACAGTGTTAATGGACTGCTCCACGAAACATAAGTGTAACTCTGTGAGATGAATTCACACATCACCAAGAAGTTTCTAAGAAAGCTTCTTTCTTGTTTTCATCTGTGGATATTTCCTTTGTCACTGTAATGTTCATTGCGCTATGAAGTATCTAATTGCAGATTTCCAGAAAACTGTGCTAACAAACAGATCACAGAAGAGAAACGTGTAACTCTGTGAGTTGCATTCACACATGGCAATGCAGTTTCTCAGAAAGCTTCTCTTTAGTTATTATGTGAGGATATTTCCCTTATCACCATGGGCCCCAATAGGCTCCCAAATATCACTTTGCAGATTCCACGAAAAGAGTGTTAGCAAACTGCTTCTTGAGGCAGAGGTTGTAACTCTGTGAGATGAACTCACAGATCAGAAAGAAGTTTCTCAGAAAGCTTCTTTCACGTTTTGAACGGATGAAATTTCCTTTATCAGCGTAGGCCTCAATGTGATCCAAAGAAGCCCTTCTCAGATTCCTCAAAGACAGTGTTAATGGACTGCTCCACGAAACATAAGTGTAACTCTGTGAGATGAATTCACACATCACCAAGAAGTTTCTAAGAAAGCTTCTTTCTTGTTTTCATCTGTGGATATTTCCTTTGTCACTGTAATGTTCTTTGCGCTATGAAGTATCTAATTGCAGATTTCCAGAAAACTGTGCTAACAAACAGATCACAGAAGAGAAACGTGTAACTCTGTGAGTTGCATTCACACATGGCAATGCAGTTTCTCAGAAAGCTCTTTAGTTATTATGTGAGGATATTTCCCTTATCACCATGGGCCCCAATAGGCTCCCAAATATCACTTTGCAGATTCCACGAAAAGAGTGTTAGCAAACTGCTTCTTGAGGCAGAGGTTGTAACTCTGTGAGATGAACTCACAGATCAGAAAGAAGTTTCTCAGAAAGCTTCTTTCACGTTTTGAACGGATGAAATTTCCTTTATCAGCGTAGGCCTCAATGTGATCCAAAGAAGCCCTTCTCAGATTCCTCAAAGACAGTGTTAATGGACTGCTCCACGAAACATAAGTGTAACTCTGTGAGATGAATTCACACATCACCAAGAAGTTTCTAAGAAAGCTTCTTTCTTGTTTTCTTCTGTGGATATTCCTTTGTCACTGTAATGTTCTTGCGCTATGAAGTATCTAATTGCAGATTTCCAGAAAACTGTGCTAACAAACAGATCACAGAAGAGAAACGTGTAACTCTGTGAGTTGCATTCACACATGGCAATGCAGTTTCTCAGAAAGCTTCTCTTTAGTTATTATGTGAGGATATTTCCCTTATCACCATGGGCCCCAATAGGCTCCCAAATATCACTTTGCAGATTCCACGAAAAGAGTGTTAGCAAACTGCTTCTTGAGGCAGAGGTTGTAACTCTGTGAGATGAACTCACAGATCAGAAAGAAGTTTCTCAGAAAGCTTCTTTCACGTTTTGAACGGATGAAATTTCCTTTATCAGCGTAGGCCTCAATGTGATCCAAAGAAGCCCTTCTCAGATTCCTCAAAGACAGTGTTAATGGACTGCTCCACGAAACATAAGTGTAACTCTGTGAGATGAATTCACACATCACCAAGAAGTTTCTAAGAAAGCTTCTTTCTTGTTTTCATCTGTGGATTTCCTTTGTCACTGTAATGTTCATTGCGCTATGAAGTATCTAATTGCAGATTTCCAGAAAACTGTGCTAACAAACAGATCACAGAAGAGAAACGTGTAACTCTGTGAGTTGCATTCACACATGGCAATGCAGTTTCTCAGAAAGCTTCTCTTTAGTTATTATGTGAGGATATTTCCCTTATCACCATGGGCCCCAATAGGCTCCCAAATATCACTTTGCAGATTCCACGAAAAGAGTGTTAGCAAACTGCTTCTTGAGGCAGAGGTTGTAACTCTGTGAGATGAACTCACAGATCAGAAAGAAGTTTCTCAGAAAGCTTCTTTCACGTTTTGAACGGATGAAATTTCCTTTATCAGCGTAGGCCTCAATGTGATCCAAAGAAGCCCTTCTCAGATTCCTCAAAGACAGTGTTAATGGACTGCTCCACGAAACATAAGTGTAACTCTGTGAGATGAATTCACACATCACCAAGAAGTTTCTAAGAAAGCTTCTTTCTTGTTTTTCTGTGGATATTCCTTTGTCACTGTAATGTTCATTGCGCTATGAAGTATCTAATTGCAGATTTCCAGAAAACTGTGCTAACAAACAGATCACAGAAGAGAAACGTGTAACTCTGTGAGTTGCATTCACACATGGCAATGCAGTTTCTCAGAAAGCTTCTCTTTAGTTATTATGTGAGGATATTTCCCTTATCACCATGGGCCCCAATAGGCTCCCAAATATCACTTTGCAGATTCCACGAAAAGAGTGTTAGCAAACTGCTTCTTGAGGCAGAGGTTGTAACTCTGTGAGATGAACTCACAGATCAGAAAGAAGTTTCTCAGAAAGCTTCTTTCACGTTTTGAACGGATGAAATTTCCTTTATCAGCGTAGGCCTCAATGTGATCCAAAGAAGCCCTTCTCAGATTCCTCAAAGACAGTGTTAATGGACTGCTCCACGAAACATAAGTGTAACTCTGTGAGATGAATTCACACATCACCAAGAAGTTTCTAAGAAAGCTTCTTTCTTGTTTTCTTCTGTGGATATTCCTTTGTCACTGTAATGTTCTTTGCGCTATGAAGTATCTAATTGCAGATTTCCAGAAAACTGTGCTAACAAACAGATCACAGAAGAGAAACGTGTAACTCTGTGAGTTGCATTCACACATGGCAATGCAGTTTCTCAGAAAGCTTCTCTTTAGTTATTATGTGAGGATATTTCCCTTATCACCATGGGCCCCTATAGGCTCCCAAATATCACTTTGCAGATTCCACGAAAAGAGTGTTAGCAAACTGCTTCTTGAGGCAGAGGTTGTAACTCTGTGAGATGAACTCACAGATCAGAAAGAAGTTTCTCAGAAAGCTTCTTTCTCATTTTATTGGAAGATGTTTCCATTGGCCCCATTGTTTTCAAAGGGATCGGGAATATCTGTTCTCAGATTCCACACAAATAGGGCTAGGCCACGGCCCCACGAAATACAGCTGCAACTTAGTGAGTTGAATTCACACATCACAAAGCGGTTTCTCAGAAAGCTTCTTTCTTTAGTAAGACGAGGTTATTTGTGGTCTTGGAGCGCCACCGTGTGTCCTATTGCAGATACTGCGAAAATTCTGCTAGGAAGTTTCTCAGTGGAAACAATGATGGACATCTGTGGGGTGAATTCACCCACAACAAAGAAGTTTTTGAGAAGGCTTCTCTGCAGGTTTCTCTGAGGATAGTCCTTATTCAGCATGCGATTTAATGATATCCAAGACATCACATCTGAGATTCCTCAAAATGAGGTGCTAGGAAACTCCTCCGAGAAAGGGTGATAGAACACTGTGAAATGAATTCACATATCACAAAGCAGTTTCTCAGAAAGTTTGGTTCCTCTTTCTCTTGAAGGATATTTCCTTTCTCCTTCTATTCTTCAATGCTATCTGAAATATCACTTCTCGGAATCCACGGAAGGAAACAGTCCCTAAGAACGGCTCCAAAAAACACTGGAGTAACACTGTGAGTTGCATCACAATGGCAATGCAGTTTCTCAGAAAGCTTCTCTTTAGTTATTATGTGAGGATATTCTCCTTTATCACCATGGGCCCCAATAGGCTACCCAAATAGCACTTTGCAGATTCCACGAAAAGAGTTGTCTAGCAAACTGCTTCTTGAGCAGAGGTTGTAACTCTGTGAGATGACTCACAGATCAGAAAGAAGTTTCTCAGAAAGCTTCTTTCACGTTTTGAACGGACTGAAATTTCTTTATCAGCTGTAGGCCTCAATGTGATCCAAAGAAGCCCTTCTCAGATTCCTCAAAGACAGTTGTTAATGGACTGCTCCACGAAACATAAGTGTAACTCTGTGAGATGAATTCACACATCACCAAGAGTTCTAAGAAAGCTTCTTTCTTGTTTTCATCTGTGGATATTTCCTTTGTCACTGTAATGTTCATTGCGCTATGAAGTATCTAATTGCAGGATTCCAGAAAAACTGTGCTAACAAACAGATCACAGAAGAGAAACGTGTAACTCTGTGAGTTTGCATTCACACATGGCAATGCAAGTTTCTCAGAAAGCTTCTCTTTAGTTATTATGTGAGGATATTTCGCCTTATCACCATGGGCCCCAATAGGCTCCCAAATATCACTTTGCAGATTCCACGAAAAAGAGATGTTAGCAAACTGCTTCTTGAGGCAGAGGTTGTAACTCTGTGAGATGAACTGCACAGATCAGAAAGAAGTTTCTCAGAAAGCTTCTTTCACGTTTGAACGGCATTGAAATTTCCTTTATCAGCGTAGCCTCAATGTGATCCAAAGAAGCCCTTCTCAGATTCCTCAAAGACAGTGTTAAGGATCGCTCCACGCAAACATAAGTGTAACTCTGTGAGATGAATTCACCACATCACCAAGAAGTTTCTAAGAAAGCTTCTTTCTTGTTTTTCTGTGGATATTCCTTTGTCACTGTAATGTTCTTTGCGCTATGAAGTATCTAATTGCAGATTTCCAGAAAACTGTGCTAACAAACAGATCACAGAAGAGAAACGTGTAACTCTGTGAGTTGCATTCACACATGGCAATGCAGTTTCTCAGAAAGCTTCTCTTTAGTTATTATGTGAGGATATTTCCCTTATCACCATGGGCCCCAATAGGCTCCCAAATATCACTTTGCAGATTCCACGAAAAGAGTGTTAGCAAACTGCTTCTTGAGGCAGAGGTTGTAACTCTGTGAGATGAACTCACAGATCAGAAAGAAGTTTCTCAGAAAGCTTCTTTCACGTTTTGAACGGATGAAATTTCCTTTATCAGCGTAGGCCTCAATGTGATCCAAAGAAGCCCTTCTCAGATTCCTCAAAGACAGTGTTAATGGACTGCTCCACGAAACATAAGTGTAACTCTGTGAGATGAATTCACACATCACCAAGAAGTTTCTAAGAAAGCTTCTTTCTTGTTTTCTTCTGTGATATTCCTTTGTCACTGTAATGTTCTTTGCGCTATGAAGTATCTAATTGCAGATTTCCAGAAAACTGTGCTAACAAACAGATCACAGAAGAGAAACGTGTAACTCTGTGAGTTGCATTCACACATGGCAATGCAGTTTCTCAGAAAGCTTCTCTTTAGTTATTATGTGAGGATATTTCCCTTATCACCATGGGCCCCAATAGGCTCCCAAATATCACTTTGCAGATTCCACGAAAAGAGTGTTAGCAAACTGCTTCTTGAGGCAGAGGTTGTAACTCTGTGAGATGAACTCACAGCATCAGATAGAGTTTTCTCAGAAAGCTTCTTTCACCCGTTTTTGAAACGATGAAATTTCCTGTATCAGCGTAGGCCTAATGTGATCCAAGAAAGCCCTTCTCAGATTCCTCAAAGACAGTGTTAATGATACATGCTCCACAAACATAAGTGTACTCTGTGAGATGAATTCACACATCACCAAGGAAGTTTCTAAGAAAGCTTCTTTCTTGTTTTATCTGTGGATATTTCCTTTGTCACTGTAATGTTCATTGCTCTATGAGTATCTAATTTCAGATTTCCCAGAAAACTGTGGCTAACAAACAGATCACAGAAGAGAAACGTGTAACTCTGTGAGTTGCATTCACACATGGCAATGCAGTTTCTCAGAAAGCTTCTCTTTAGTTATTATGTGAGGATATTTCCCTTATCACCATGGGCCCCAATAGGCTCCAAATATCACTTTGCAGATTCCACGAAAAGAGTGTTAGCAAACTGCTTCTTGAGGCAGAGGTTGTAACTCTGTGAGATGAACTCACAGATCAGAAAGAAGTTTCTCAGAAAGCTTCTTTCACGTTTTGAACGGATGAAATTTCCTTTATCAGCGTAGGCCTCAATGTGATCCAAAGAAGCCCTTCTCAGATTCCTCAAAGACAGTGTTAATGGACTGCTCCACGAAACATAAGTGTAACTCTGTGAGATGAATTCACACATCACCAAGAAGTTTCTAAGAAAGCTTCTTTCTTGTTTTCTTCTGTGGATATTCCTTTGTCACTGTAATGTTTTTGCGCTATGAAGTATCTAATTGCAGATTTCCAGAAAACTGTGCTAACAAACAGATCACAGAAGAGAAACGTGTAACTCTGTGAGTTGCATTCACACATGGCAATGCAGTTTCTCAGAAAGCTTCTCTTTAGTTATTATGTGAGGATATTTCCCTTATCACCATGGGCCCCAATAGGCTCCCAAATATCACTTTGCAGATTCCACGAAAAGAGTGTTAGCAAACTGCTTCTTGAGGCAGAGGTTGTAACTCTGTGAGATGAACTCACAGATCAGAAAGAAGTTTCTCAGAAAGCTTCTTTCACGTTTTGAACGATTGAAATTTCCTTTATCAGCGTAGGCCTCAATGTGATCCAAAGAAGCCCTTCTCAGATTCCTCAAAGACAGTGTTAATGGACTGCTCCACGAAACATAAGTGTAACTCTGTGAGATGAATTCACACATCACCAAGAAGTTTCTAAGAAAGCTTCTTTCTTGTTTTCTTCTGTGGATATTCCTTTGTCACTGTAATGTTCTTTGCGCTATGAAGTATCTAATTGCAGATTTCCAGAAAACTGTGCTAACAAACAGATCACAGAAGAGAAACGTGTAACTCTGTGAGTTGCATTCACACATGGCAATGCAGTTTCTCAGAAAGCTTCTCTTTAGTTATTATGTGAGGATATTTCCCTTATCACCATGGGCCCCTATAGGCTCCCAAATATCACTTTGCAGATTCCACGAAAAGAGTGTTAGCAAACTGCTTCTTGAGGCAGAGGTGTAACTCTGTGAAGATGAACTCACAGATCAGAAAGAAGTTTCTCAGAAAGCTTTCTTTCTCATTTTTATTGGAAGATGTTTTCCATTGGCCCCATTGTTTTCAAAGGGATCGGAATATCTGTTTCTCAGATTCCACACAATAGGGCTAGGCCACGGCCCCCACGAATACAGCTGCAACTTAGTGAGTTGAATTCACACATCACAAAGCGGGTTCTCAGAAAGCTTCTTTCTTTAGTAAGACGAGGTTATTTGTGGTCTTGGAGCGCCACCGTGTGTCCTATGCAGATACTGCGAAATTCTGCTAGGGGAAGTTTCTCAGTGGAAACAATGATGGACATCTGTGGGGTGAATTCACCCCACAACAAAGAAGTTTTTTTGAGAAGGCTTCTCTGCAGGTTTCTCTGAGGAGTAGTTCATTATTCAGCATGCGATTTAATGATATCCAAGACATCACATATGAGATTCCTCAAAATGAGTGCTAGGAAACTCCTCCGAGAAAGGGTGATTAGAACACTTGTGAAATGAATTCACATAATCACAAAGCAGTTTCTCAGAAAGTTGGTTCCTCTTTCTCTTGAAGGATATTTCCTTTCTCCTTATATTCTTCAATGCTATCTGAAATATCACTTCTCGGAATCCACGGAAAACAGTCCTAAGAAACGGCTCCAAAAAACACTGGCGTAACACTGTGAGTTGCATTCACACATGGCAATGCAGTTTCTCAGAAAGCTTCTCTTTAGTTATTATGTGAGGATATTTCCTTTATCACCATGGGCCCCAATAGGCTCCCAAATATCACTTTGCAGATTCCACTGAAAAGAGTGTTAGCAAAACTGCTTCTTGAGGCAGAGGTTGTAACTTCTGTGAGATGAACTCACTAGATCAGAAAGAAGTTTCTCAGAAAGCTTCTTTCACGTTTTGAACGGATGAAATTTCCTTTATCAGCGTAGGCCTCAATGTGATCCAAAGAAGCCCTTCTCAGATTCCTCAAAGACAGTGTTAATGGACTGCTCCACGAAACATAAGTGTAACTCTGTGAGATGAATTCACACATCACCAAGAAGTTTCTAAGAAAGCTTCTTTCTTGTTTTCATCTGTGAATATTTCCTTTGTCACTGTAATGTTCATTGCGCTATGAAGTATCTAATTGCAGATTTCCAGAAAACTGTGCTAACAAACAGATCACAGAAGAGAAACGTGTAACTCTGTGAGTTGCATTCACACATGGCAATGCAGTTTCTCAGAAAGCTTCTCTTTAGTTATTATGTGAGGATATTTCCCTTATCACCATGGGCCCCAATAGGCTCCCCAATATCACTTTGCAGATTCCACGAAAAGAGTGTTAGCAAACTGCTTCTTGAGGCAGAGGTTGTAACTCTGTGAGATGAACTCACAGATCAGAAAGAAGTTTCTCAGAAAGCTTCTTTCACGTTTTGAACGGATGAAATTTCCTTTATCAGCGTAGGCCTCAATGTGATCCAAAGAAGCCCTTCTCAGATTCCTCAAAGACAGTGTTAATGGACTGCTCCACGAAACATAAGTGTAACTCTGTGAGATGAATTCACACATCACCAAGAAGTTCTAAGAAAGCTTCTTTCTTGTTTTCATCTGTGGATTTCCTTTGTCACTGTAATGTTCTTTGCGCTATGAAGTATCTAATTGCAGATTTCCAGAAAACTGTGCTAACAAACAGATCACAGAAGAGAAACGTGTAACTCTGTGAGTTGCATTCACACATGGCAATGCAGTTTCTCAGAAAGCTTCTCTTTAGTTATTATGTGAGGATATTTCCCTTATCACCATGGGCCCCAATAGGCTCCCAAATATCACTTTGCAGATTCCACGAAAAGAGTGTTAGCAAACTGCTTCTTGAGGCAGAGGTTGTAACTCTGTGAGATGAACTCACAGATCAGAAAGAAGTTTCTCAGAAAGCTTCTTTCACGTTTTGAACGGATGAAATTTCCTTTATCAGCGTAGGCCTCAATGTGATCCAAAGAAGCCCTTCTCAGATTCCTCAAAGACAGTGTTAATGGACTGCTCCACGAAACATAAGTGTAACTCTGTGAGATGAATTCACACATCACCAAGAAGTTTCTAAGAAAGCTTCTTTCTTGTTTTTCTGTGGATATTCCTTTGTCACTGTAATGTTCTTTGCGCTAGGAAGTATCTAATTGCAGATTTCCAGAAAACTGTGCTAACAAACAGATCACAGAAGAGAAACGTGTAACTCTGTGAGTTGCATTCACACATGGCAATGCAGTTTCTCAGAAAGCTTCTCTTTAGTTATTATGTGAGGATATTTCCCTTATCACCATGGGCCCCAATAGGCTCCCAAATATCACTTTGCAGATTCCACGAAAAGAGTGTTAGCAAACTGCTTCTTGAGGCAGAGGTTGTAACTCTGTGAGATGAACTCACAGATCAGAAAGAAGTTTCTCAGAAAGCTTCTTTCACGTTTTGAAGGATGAAATTTCCTTTATCAGCGTAGGCCTCAATGTGATCCAAAGAAGCCCTTCTCAGATTCCTCAAAGACAGTGTTAATGGACTGCTCCACGAACATAAGTGTAACTCTGTGAGATGAATTCACACATCACCAAGAAGTTTCTAAGAAAGCTTCTTTGTCTTGTTCTCGTGGATATTTCCTTGTCACTGTAATGTTCATTGCGCTATGAAGTATCTAATTGCAGATTTCCAGAAAACTGTGCTAACAAACAGATCACAGAAGAGAAACGTGTAACTCTGTGAGTTGCATTCACACATGGCAATGCAGTTTCTCAGAAAGCTTCTCTTAGTTATTAGTGAGGATATTTCCCTTATCACCATGGGCCCCAATAGGCTCCCAAATATCACTTTGCAGATTCCAGAAAAGAGTGTTAGCAAACTGCTTCTTGAGGCAGAGGTTGTAACTCTGTGAGATGAACTCACAGATCAGAAAGAAGTTTCTCAGAAAGCTTCTTCACGTTTTGAAACGGATGAAATTTCCTTTATCAGGTAGGCCTCAATGTGATCCAAAGAAGCCCTTCTCGATTCCTCAAAGACAGTGTTAAGGACTGCTCCACGAAACATAAGGTAACTCTGTGAGATGAATTCACACATCACCAAGAAGTTTCTAAGAAAGCTTCTTTCTTGTTTCATCTGTGGATATTCCTTTGTCACGTAATGTTCTTTGCGCTATGAAGTATCTAATTGCAGATTTCCAGAAACTGTGCTAACAAACAGATCACAGAAGAGAAACGTGTAACTCTGTGAGTTGCATTCACACATGGCAATGCAGTTTCTCAGAAAGCTTCTCTTTAGTTATTATGTGAGGATATTTCCCTTATCACCATGGGCCCCAATAGGCTCCCAAATATCACTTGCAGATTCCACGAAAAGAGTGTTAGCAAACTGCTTCTTGAGGCAGAGGTTGTAACTCTGTGAGATGAACTCACAGATCAGAAAGAAGTTTCTCAGAAAGCTTCTTTCTCATTTTTATTGGAAGATGTTTCCATTGGCCCCATTGTTTTCAAAGGGATCGGGAATATTGTTCTCAGATCCACACAAATAGGGCTAGGCCACGGCCCCACGAAATACAGCTGCAACTTAGTGAGTTGAATTCACACATCACAAAGCGGTTTCTCAGACAGAAGCTTCTGTCTTTAGTAGGCGAGGTGATTTTTGGGTGGTCTTGGAGCGCACCGGGTGTCCTATTGCAGATACTGCGAAAATATGTAGGAAGTTTCTCAGTGGAAACATGATGGACATCGTGGGGTGAATTCACCCACAACAAAGAAGTTTTTGAGAAGGCTTCCCTGAGGTTTCCTCTGAGGATAGTTCCTTATTCAGCCATGCGATTAAGATATCCAAAGAAATAACATCGGAGATTCCTCAAATGAGTGTAGGAAACTCCTCGAGAAGGGTGATAGAACAATGGAATGAATTCACATATCACAAGAGTTTTCAGAAAGTTTGTTCCTCTTTTCTTGAAGGAATTTCCTTTCTCCTTCTATTCTTAATGTATCGGAAATATCACTCTCGGAATCCACCGGAAACAGTCCTAAGAAACGGCTCCAAAAAAACACTGGCGTAACCTGTGAGTTGCATCACACATGGCAATGCAGTTTCTCAGAAAGCTTCTCTTTAGTTATTATGTGAGGATATTTCCTTTATCACCATGGCCCACAATAGGCTCCCAAATAGCATTTGCATGGATTCCACGAAACGAAGTGTTAGCAAATGCAGCTTCTGGAGGGCAGAGGTTGTAAACTCTGTGAGATGAACTAAAGATCAGAAAGAGTTTCTCAGAAGGTCTTCTGATCTGTGAGTTCATCTCACAGGTACAACCTATGCCTCAAGAAGCAGTTTGATAACACTCTTTTCGTGGAATCTGCAAAGTGATATTTTGGGAGCCTATTGGTTTAGGGCCCATGGTGATAAAGGACAATCCTCACTAATCAACTAAAGGAGAAGCTTCTGAGAAACTGCATTGCCATGTGTGATGCACTCACAGTGTTTAGCCAGTGTGTTTTGGAGACGTTTCTTAGGGATGTCCGTGGATTCCGAGAAGTGATATTTCAGGATAGCATGAAGAATAGAGGAGAAAGGAAATATCCTTCAGAGAAAGGGAACCAGAGGCACCAAACTTTCTGAGGAAACTGCTTTGCTGATATGTGAATTCATTTCACAGTGTTCTATCCCCCCCTTCTCGGAGAGGTTTCATAGCACTCATTGAGGTCTAAGATGTGATGTCTTGGATATCATAAATCGGCAGCTGAATAAGGAACTATCCTCAGAGAAAACTTGCAGAGGAAGCCTTCTCAAAAAATTCTTGTTGTGGGTGATATTCACCCACAAGATGGCCATAATTGTTTCCACTGAGACGAATTCCTAGCGATTTTCGGCAGTATCTGCAATAGGCACACGGTGGCGCATCAAGACCACAAATAAAACCTCGTCGACATAAAGAAGAAGCTTTCTGAGAGACCGCTTGTGATTGGGTGAATAAATCACTAAGTTGCAGCTGTATTCGTGTGGGCCGTGGCCTAGCCCATTTGTGGGAACTGAGAACAGATATCCGATCCCTTTGAAAACAATTGGGGCCAATGGAAACATCTCCCAATTAAAAATGAGAAAGAAGCTTTCTAGAAACTTCTTTTGATCTGTGAGTTCATCTCACAGATTACAAAGCCTCTGCACTCAGAGCAGTTTGCTAACACTCTTTTCGTGGAATCTGCAAAGTGATATTTGGGAGCCTATTGGGGCCCATGGGTGATAAGGGAATATCCTCACATAATAACTAAAGAGAAGCTTCTGAGAAACTGCATTGCCATGTGTGAATGGCAACTCACCAGAGTTACACTTTCTCTTCTGTGATCTGTTTGTTAGCACAGTTTTCTGGAAATTCTGCATTAGATACTTCATAGCGCAAGAACATTACAGTGACAAAGGAATATCCACAGAAGAAAAACAAGAAAGAGCTTCTTGAGAAACTTCTTGGTGAGTGTGAATTCATCTCACGAGTTGACACTATGTTTCGTGGAGCAGTCCATTAACACTGTCTTTGAGAATCTGAGAAGGGCTTCTTTGGATCACATTGAGGCCTACGCTGAAAAGGAAATTTCATCCGTTCAAAACGTGAAAGAAGCTTTCTGAGAACATTTCTTTCTGATCTGTGAGTTCATCTCACAGAGTTACACCTCTGCCTCAAGAAGCAGTTTGCTAACACTTTTCGTGGAATCTGCAAAGTGATATTTGGGAGCCTATTGGGCCCTGGTGATAAGGGAAATATCCTCACATAATAACTAAAGAGAGCTTTCTGAGAAACTGCATTGCCATGTGTGAATGCAACTCACAGAGTTACACGTTCTCTTCTGTGATCTGTTTGTTAGCACAGTTTCTGGAAATCTGCAATTAGATACTTCATAGCGCCAAAGAACATACAGTGACAAAGGAATATCCAAGAAGAAAACAAGAAAGAAGCTTCTTAGAAATCTTGGTGATGTGTGAATTCATCTCACAGAGGTTCACTTATGTTTCGTGGAGCAGTCCATTAACACTGTCTTTGAGGAATCTGAGAAGGCTTCTTTGGATAACTTGGGCTACGCTGATAAAGGAAATTTCATCCGTTCAAAACGTGAAGAAGCTTTCTGAGAAACTGTCTTTCTGATCTGTGAGTTAATCTCACAGAGTTACAACCTCGCCTCAAGAAGCAGTTTGCTAACACTCTTTTCGTGGAATCTGCAAAGTGAATTTGGAGCCTATTGGGGCCCATGGTGATAATGGAAATATCCTCACATAATAACTAAAGAGAAGCTTTCTGAAAACTGCATTGCCATGTGTGAATGCAACTACAGAGTTACACGTTTTCTCTTCTGTGATCTGTTTGTGTAGCACAGTTTTTCTGGAAATCTGCAATTAGATACTTCATAGCGCAAGAACATTACAGTGACAAAGGAATATCCACAGAGGAGAAAACAAGAAAGAAGCTTCTAGAAACTTCTTGGTGATGTGTGAATTCATCTCACAGAGTTACACTTATGTTGTGGAGCAGTCCATTAACACTGTCTTTGAGGATCTGAGAAGGGTTCTTTGGATCACATTGAGGCCTACGCTGATAAAGGAAATTTCATCCGTTCAAAACGTGAAAGAAGCTTTCTGGAAATTCTTTCTGATCTGTGAGTTCATCTCACAGAGTTACAACCTCTGCCTCAAGAGCAGTTTGCTAACACTCTTTTCGTGGAATCTGCAAAGTGATATTTGGGAGCCTATGGGGCCCATGGTGATAAGGGAAATATCCTACATAATAACTAAAGAGAAGCTTTCTGGAGAACTGCATTGCCATGTGTGAATGAACTCACAGAGTTACACGTTTCCTTCTGTGATCTGTTTGTTAGCACAGTTTTCTGGAAATCTGCAATTAGATATTCATAGCGCCAATGAACATTACAGTGACAAAGGAAATACACAGAATGAAAACAAGAAAGAAGCTTTCTTAGAACTCTTTGGTGATGTGTGAATTCATCTCACGAGTTACACTATGTTTCGTGGAGCAGTCCAATTAACACTGTCTTTGAGAATCTGGAAGGGCTTCTTTGGATCACATTGAGGCTACGCTGATAAAGGAAATTTCATCCTTCAAAACGTGAAAGAAGCTTTCTGAGAAACTTCTTTCTGATACTGTGAGTTTATCACAGAGTACAACCTCTGCTCAGAAGCAGTTTGCTAACACTCTTTCGTGGAATCTGCAAAGTGAGATTTGGGAGCCTGGGGGCCTATGGGATAAGGGAAATATCCTCACATAATAACTAAAGAGAAGCTTTCTGAGAAACTGCATTGCCATGTGTGAATGCAACTCACAGAGTTACACGTTTCTCTCTGTGAATCTGTTTGTTAGCACAGTTTTCTGGAAATCTGCAATTAGATACTCATCAGCGCAAAGAACATTACAGTGACAAAGGAATATCCACAGATGAAAACAAGAAAGAAGCTTTCTTAGAAACATCTTGGTGATGTGTGAATTCATCTCACAGAGTTACACTTTATGTTTCGTGGAGCAGTCCATTAACACGTCTTTGAGGAATCTGAGAAGGGTTCTTTGGGATCACATTGAGGCCTACGCTGATAAAGGAAATTTCATCCGTTCAAAACGTGAAAGAAGCTTTCTGAGAAATTCTTTCTGATCTGTGAGTCATATCACAGAGTTACAACCTCTCCTCAAGAAGCAGTTTGCTAACATCTTTTCGTGGAATCTGCAAAGTGATATTTGGGAGCCTATTGGGGCCCATGGTGATAAGGGAAATATCCTCACATATAACTAAAGAGAAGCTTTTCGAAGAACTGCATTGCCATGTGTGAATGCAACTCACAGAGATACAACGTTTCTCTCTCTGTGATCTGTTTGTTAGCACAGTTTTGCTGGAAATCTGCAATTAATACTCATAGCGGCAAAGAACATTACAGGACAAAGGAATATCCAACAGAGAAAAAAAGAAAGAAGCTTTCTTAGAAACTTCTTGGGGGTGTGAATTCATCTCACAGAGTTACACTTATTTCGTGGAGCAGTCCATAACACTGTCTTTGAGGAATCTGAGAAGGGCTTCTTTGGATCACATTGAGAGGCCTACGTGATAAAGGAAATTTATACCGTTCAAAACGTGAAAGAGCTTTCTGAGAAACTTCTTTCTGATCGTGTGAGTTCATCTCACAGAGTTACAACCTCTGCCTCAAGCAGAGCAGTTGCTAACACTCTTTCGTGGAATCGGCAAAGTGATATTTGGGAGCCTATTGGGGCCCATGGTGATAAGGGAAATATCCTCACATATAACTAAAGAGAAGCTTTCTGAGAAACTGCATTGCCATGTGTGAATGCAACTCACAGAGTACACGTTTCTCGTCTGTGATCTGTTGTTAGCACAGTTTCTCGAAATCTGCAATTAGATACTCATAGCGCAATGAATTACAGTGACAAAGGCAAAGGAAATATACAGATGAAACAAGAAAGAAGCTTTCTTAGAAACTTCTTGGTGATGTGTGAATTCATCTCACAGAGTTACACTTATGTTTCGTGGAGCAGTCCATAAACACTGTCTTTGAGGAATCTGAGAAGGGCTTCTTGGATCACATTGAGGCCTACGCTGATAAAGGAAATTTTCATCCGTTCAAAACGTGAAAGAAGCTTCTGAGAACTTCTTTCTGATCTGTGAGTTCATCTCACAGAGTTACAACCTTGCCTCAAGAAGCAGTTTCTAACACTCTTTTCGTGGAATCTGCAAAGTGATAGTTGGGAGCCTATTGGGGCCCATGGTGATAAGGAACATCCTAACATATAACTAAAGAGAAGCTTTCTGAAGAAACGCATTGCAGTGTGAATGCATCACAGTGACGCTCAGTGTTTTGGAGCACAGTTTTTCTTAGGACGTTCCTGGATTCGAGAGTGTACTTCAGATAGCATTGAAAGAATAGACATAAAGGAGCAGAAAGGAATATCTTCAAGAGAAAAAAAAGAACAAACTTCTTGGGATGTGTGATATGTGAAGTCATTTGCACAGTGGCTATACACATGTTCTCGGAGAGAGTTTTCCTAGCACTCATTTTGAGGATCTCAGAGTGATGTCTTGGATATCATTAAAATGCTGCTGAATAAGTGAACTATCCTTCGGAAATCCTGCAGAGCAAGCGCTTCTCAAAACTTACTTTTGTGGGCTGAATTCACCCACATTTGTCAATCATCTGTTTCCACCTGAGAAGGAAACAATTCTATGCAGAATTCTCCGTTTCGTATCTGCATATATGGACACACGTTGGCGCTCCAAGACCACAAAAAATCGCTACATAAAACTAAAGAAGCTTTCTGAGAAACTTTGTGATGTGTGAATCAACTCACGACAGTTGCAGCTGTATTTCGTGGCGGCCTGCGCCTAGCACTCTATTTGTGTGAATCTGAGAACAGATATTCGACCTTTGAACAATTGAGGACGCAAAAGGAAATTTCATCCGTTCAAAACGTGAAAGAGCTTTCTGAGAAACTTCGTTCTGATCTGTGAGTTCATCTCACAGAGTTACAACCTCTGCCTCAAGAAGCAGTTGCTAACACTCTTTTCGTGGAATCTGCAAAGTGATATTGGGAGCCTATTGGGGCCCATGGTGATAAGGGAAATATCCTCACATAATAAAGAGAAGCTTTCTGAGAACGGCATTGCCATGTTGAATGCAACTCACAGAGAACACGTTTCTTCTCGTGATCTGTTTGTTAGCACAGTTTTCTGGAAATCTGCATTAGTACTCATAGCGCAAAGACATTACAGTGACAAGGAATATCACACAGAAGAAAACAAGAAAGAAGCTTCTTAGAAACTTCTTGGTGATGTGTGAATTCATCTCACAGAGTTACACTTAGTTTCGTGGAGCAGTCCATTAACACTGTCCTGTGAGGAATCTGAGAAGGCTCTTTGGATCACATTGAGGCTACGCTGAAAAGGAAATTTCATCCGTTCAAAACGTGAAAGAAGCTTTCTGAGACAACTTCTTTCTGATCTGTGAGTTCATTCACAGAGTTACACCTCTGCCTCAGAAGCAGTTTGCTAACATCTTTTCCGTGAATCTGCAAAGTGATATTTGGGAGCCTATTGGGGCCCATGGTGATAAGGGAAATATCCTCACATAATAACAAAGAGAAGCTTTCGAGAAACTGCATTGCCATGTGTGAATGCAACTCAAGAGTTACACGTTTCTCTCTGTGATCTGTTTGTTAGCACAGTTTTCTGGAAATCTGCAATTAGATACTTCATAGCGCAAGAACATTACAGTGACAAAGGAATATCCACGAGAAGAAAACAAGAAAGAAGCTTTCCTTAGAAACTTCTTGGTGATGTGTGAATTCATCTCCACAGAGTTACACTTATGTTTTCGTGGAGCAGTCCATTAACACTGTCTTTAGGAATCTGAGAAGGGCTTCTTTGGATCACATTGAGGCTACGACTGATAAAGGAATTTCATCCGTTCAAAACGTGAAAGAGCTTTCTGAGAAACTTCTTTCTGATCTGTGAGTTCATAACTCACAGAGTTACAACTCTGCTCAGAAGCAGTTTGCTAACACTCTTTTCGTGGAATCTGCAAAGTGATATTTGGAGCCTATTGGGGCCCATGTGATAAGGGAAATATCCTCACATAATAACTAAGAGAAGCTTTCTGAGAACTGCATTGCCATGTGTGAATGCAACTCACAGAGTTACACGTTTCCTTCTGTGATCTGTTTGTTAGCACAGTTTTCTGGAAATCTGCAATTAGATACTTCATAGCGCAATGAACATTACAGTGACAAAGGAATATCCACAGATGAAAACAAGAAGAAGCTTTCTTAGAAACTTCTTGTGATGTGGGAATTCATCTCCACAAGTTACATATTATTTCGTGGAGCAGTCCATTAACACTGTCTTTGAGGAATCTGAGAAGGGCTTCTTTGGATCACTTGAGGCTACGCTGATAAAGGAAATTTCATCCGTTCAAAGCGGAAAGAAGCTTTCTGAGAAACTTCTTTCTGATCTGTGAGTTCATCTCACAGGGTTACAACCTCTGCCTCAAGAAGCAGTTGCTAACACTCTTTTCGTGGAATCTGCAAAGGATATATTTGGGAGCCTATTGGGGCCCATGGTGATAAGGAAATATCCTCACATAATAACTAAAGAGAGCTTTCTGAGAAACTGCATTGCCATGTGTGAATGCAACTCACAGAGTTAAAACGTTTCTCTTCTGTGATCTGTTTTGTTAGCACAGTTTTTCTGGAAATCTGCAATTAGATACTTCATAGCGCAAAGAACATTACAGTGACAAAGGAATATCCAAAGAAACAAGAAAGAAGCTTTCTTAGAAACTCTTGGTGATGTGTGAATTCATCTCACAGAGTTACACTTATGTTTCGTGGAGCAGTCCTATACACTGTCTTTGAGGAATCTGAGAAGGGCTTCTTTGGATCACATTGGCCTACGCTGATAAAGGAAATTTCATCCGTTCAAAACGTGAAAGAAGCTTTCTGAGAAACTTCTTTTGATCTGTGAGTTCATCTCACAGAGGTTACAACCTCTGCTCAAGAAGCAGTTTGCTAACACTCTTTCGTGGAATCTGCAAAGTGAGATTTGGGAGCCTATTGGGGCCCATGTGATAAGGGAAATATCCTCACATAATAACTAAAGAGAAGCTTTCTGAGAAACTGCATTGCCATGTGGAATGCAACTCACAGAGTTACACGTTTCTCTTCTGTGATCTGTTGTTAGCACAGTTTTCTGGAAATCGTCAATTAAGATACTTCATAGCGCAAGAACATTACAGTGACAAAGGAATATCACGATGAAAAACAAGAAGAAGCTTTCTTAGAAACTTCTTGGTGATGTGTGAATTCATCTCACAGAGTTACACTTATGTTTCGTGGAGCAGTCCATAACACTGTCTTTGAGAATCTGAGAAGGGCTTCTTTGGATCACATTGAGGCCTACGCTGATAAAGGAAATTTCATCCGTTCAAAACGTGAAAGAAGCTTTCTGAGAAACTTCTTTCTGATCTGTGAGTTCATCTCACAGAGTTACAAACCTCTGCCTCAAGAAGAGTTTGCTAACACTCTTTTCGTGGAATCTGCAAAGTGATATTGGGAGCCTATTGGGGCCCATGGTGATAAGGGAAATATCCTCACATAATAACTAAAGAGAAGCTTCTGAGAAACTGCATTGCCATGTGTGAATGCAACGCAAGATATACACGTTTCTCTTCTGATACTGTTTTGTTAGCACAGTTTCTGGAAATCTGCAATTAGATACTTCATAGCGCAAAAACATTACAGTGACAAAGGAAGATTCCACAGAGAAAACAAGAAAGAAGCTTTCTTAAAACTTCTTGGTGATGTGTGAATTCATCTCACAGAGTTACACTTATGTTTCGTGAGCAGTCCATTAACACTGGTCTTTGAGGAATCTGAGAAGGGCTTCTTTGGATCACATTGAGGCCTACAGCTGATAAAGGAAATTTCATCCGTTCAACGTGATGAAGAAGCTTTCTGAGAAACTTCTTTCTGATCTGTGAGGTTCATCTCACAGAGTTACAACCTCTGCCTCAAGAAGCAGTTTGCTAACACTCTTTTCGTGGAGGAATCTGCAAAGTGATATTTGGGAGCCTATTGGGGCCCATGGGTTGAAAAGGAAATATCCTCACATAATAACTAAGAGAAGCTTTCTGAGAAACTGCATGCCATATGTGAATGCAACTCACAGGTTCACGTTCGCAGTTCTGTGATTGTTTTGAGTCCAGTATTCTGAATTGGATTAGACTGTTCTCCTGATTCGCAATGAATTCGATTAGCGAAGTGAAGAAGGAAAATATTTCCCCACGATGAAAAAAACAAAACTTTCTGATGAAACTGTCTGGGTGATGGTGAATTCATTCTCACAGTAGTTACCTATTCTAACCTTCATTAGGGAGCTTCCTTAGAATCAGAGGTTTTTGGAATACTGAGCTGCTGATAAGGAATTTGTAATCCGTTACTAAAGAATTTTCGCAATTTCTGTCTGAGTATTCACAGAGACATGCTCAGAGCAGTCTACATTTCTACTCTGCAGAGGATAGAGCAGGGCATTGATAGGAATTCCTCACAATACTAAAAGTGCTCTCTGACGCTTGCCTGGTGAATTCACCCACAGAGTCATTACATTTTTACCTCTGGAACTGTCCTTTGCGAGCAATTTGTCTGAGTAAATCGCAATTAGAACTTCGGATAGCGCTCCAAGAACATTAACTACAAGATAATCCACTAACTGAAGAAAGAAAGCTTTCTGAGGTAACCGTCTTGTTGATTGTGTGAATTCAACTCATAAGATTAACACGGTATTTTTCGTGGAGGCGGGCTCATACCACTACTTGGTGGAATCTGAGAAAGAGCTATTGATCACATTGAAAACCTGGACCAATAATGGGAAATTTCCCATATGGCATGAAAGAAGCTTCTGAGAAACTTCTTCTGATCTGTGAGTTCATCTCCAGAGTTACAACCTCGCCTCAAGAAGCAGTTTGCTAACACCTTTTCGTGGAATCTGCAAAGTGATTTTGGAGCCTATAGGTGGCCCATGGTGATAAGGGAAATATCCTCACATAATAACTAAAGTAGAAGCTTTCCTGAGAAACGGCATTGCCATGTGGTGAATGCAACTCACAGAGTATACAGTTTTCTTTCTGTGATCTGGTTGTGTAGCACAGTTTTCTGGAAATCTGCATTAAGATACTTCATAGACGCAAAAACATTACAGTGACAAAGGAATATCCACAGAAGAAAACAAGAAAGAAGCTTCTTAGAAAACTTCTTTGTGATGTGTGAATTCATCTCACAGAGTTCACACTTATGTTTCGTGGACATCCATTAACACTGTCTTGTGAGTGAATCTGAGAAGGCTTTTGTGGATCACTGAGGCCTAGCTGATAAACGGAATTTCAATCCGCTTCAAAACGGAAAAAGCTTCTGGAGAAATTCTTCTGATCTGTGAGTTCTCTCACAGTTACAACCTGCCGTTCAAGAAGCAGTTGCTAACATTCTTTTCGTGGAATCCTGCAAAGTGAGTATTGGAGCCTATTGGGGCCCATGGTGATAACGGAAATATCCTCACATAATAATAAAGAGAAGCTTTCTGATGAAACTGCCTGCCATGTGTGAATGCCAACTCAACAGAGTACAACGTTCTCTTCTGTGATCTGTTTTGTTAGCACAGTTTTGCTGGAAATCTCAATAGATACTCATAGCGCAAATAACATTACAGTGACAAGGAATATCCACAAGGAGAAAAAACAAGAACAGAAGCTTTCTAAAACTCTTGGTGATGTGTGTAATTTCATCTCCACAGAGTTACACTTATGTTTAGTGGAAGCAGTTCCATTAACACTGTATTTGAGGAATCTGAGAGGGCTTCTTTGGATCACATTAGGCCTACGCGATAAGGAAATTTTCATCCGGTTAAAAACCGTGAAAGAGCTTCTGAGAAACTTCTTTCTGTCTGTGAGTTTCATCTCACAGAGTTACAACCTCTGCCTGCTCAAGAAGAGCAGTTATGCAACACTCTTTCGTGGAATTGCAAAGTGATATTGGGAGCCTATTTGGGGCCCATGCGTGAATAAGGAAAATATCCTCACCATAATAGTTAACTAAGAGAAAGCTTCTGAGAAACTGCCATGCCATTGATGAATGCAACTCACAGAGTTACACGTTTCTCTCTTGGTTATGTATCTGTTTGTTAGCACAGTTTTCTGGAACATCTGCAATTAGATCTTCAAGCGCAAGAACATTAAGTGACAAAAGGAAATCACAATGTAACAAAAAGAACTTTTTTAGAAACTTCTTGGTGACTGTGTGAATATCATCTCACAGAGTTTACTACTTAGTTTCCGTGGAGCAGTCCATTATTACACTGTCTTTGAGGAATTGAGAAGGGCTTTTGGAATCACACTTGAGCCTACGCTGGTTTAAAATACAGGAAGTCATCGCTTCAAACGAGTGAAAAAGCTTTCTGAGAAAACTTCTTATCGATCTGTGAGTTATATATCAAGAGTTACAACCTCTTCGCAAGAAGCAGTTGCTAACACTCTTGTCGTGGAATCTGCAAAGTGATATTTTGGGGAGCCTATTGGGGGCCCATGGTGATAAGGGAAATATCCTCACATAATAACTAAAGGAAGCTTCTGAGAAGAAACGCCATTTCCATGTGAATGCAACTCACAAGTTACACGTTTCTTTTCGGTGATCTGGTTTTGTAGCACAGTTTCTGGAATAATCTGCATAATTGAATTCATAGCGCAAAGAACAGTACAGTGACAAAGGAATATCCAACGAAGAAAACAAGAAAGAAGCTCTAGAACTCTTGGGTGATGTGTGAATCTCTCACAGAGTTACAATTATGTTTCGTGGAGCAGTTCCATTAACACTCGTATTTGAGGAATCTGAGAAGGGTTCTTTGGATAACATTGAGGCCTACGATGATAAGGAAATTGTCATCCGTTCGAGTCAAACGGAAAGACGCTTTCTGAGAAGAAAAACTTCTTTCGATCTGTGTCGTTCATTCACAGAGTTACAACCTCTGCCTCAAGACGCGAGTTTGTTCAGTTCGGTTTTTTTGCTAACAACTCTTTCGGGAATCTGCAAGAGGATATCTTGGGAGCTATTGGGGCCCTGGTGACGGGAAATATACTCACATAAAAACTAAGAGAAGCTTCTGAGAAACTGCTTGCCATGTGGAATTGGTTACAATAACAGAGTTACCGTTTCTCTTTCCGTGATCTGTTTGTTAGCACAGTTTTATGGAAACTGCAATTAGCATCCACCCCTTCATAGCGCAAAGAACATTACAGTGACAAAGGAATATACACAGAAGAGAAACAAGAAAAGAAGCTTTCTAGACTTCTTGGTTGAGTGTGATTCATCTCACAGAGTTACAATTAGTGTTCGTGGAGCAGTCCATTAACACTTGTCTGTGAGGAATCTGCGAAGGGCTTCTTTGGATCACATGAGGCCTACGCTGAGAAAGGAAATTTCATCCTTCAAAACGTGAAAGAAGCTTTCTGAGAGAACAGAAACTTCTTTCTGATCTGTGAGTTCATCTCACAGAGTTACAACTCCGCTCAAGACGACAGTTTGCTAACATCTTGTCGTGGAAATCGCAAAGTGATATTTGGGAGCCTAGTGGGGCCATGGTGATAAGGAAATTCCTCACCTAATACTAAAAGAAGCTTTCGGAGAACTGCAGGCCATGTGTGAACTGCAACTCACAGAGTTACACGTTTCTCTTCTGTTGACTGTTTGTTAGCACAGTTTTCTGGAAATCGCAATTAGATACTTCATTAGCGCAAAGAACATACAGTGACAAAGGAATATCACAGATGAAACAAGAATGAAAGAAGCTTTTAGAAACTTCTTGGTGATGTCGGGATTCTCTCACAGAGTACACTTATGTTCGTGGAGCAGTCCATTAAACACGTCTTTGAGGATCTGAGAAGGGTCCTTGGATCCATGAGGCCTACGCTGATAAAGGAAATTTCATCCGTTCCAAAACGTGAAGAAGCTTCTGAGTAAACTTCTCTGATCTGTCGAGTTCATCTCACAGAGTTACAACCTCTGCCTCAAGAAGAAGTTTGCTAACACTCTTTTCGTGGAATCTGCAAAGTGAATTGGGAGCCTTTGGGGCCCCATGGTGATAAGGGAAATATCCTCACAAATAACTAAAGAGAAGCTTTTCTGGAGTGAAACTGCATTGCCATGTGTGAATGCAAACCACAGAGTTACAGTTCTCTTCGGTGATCTGTTGTTAAGCAAAGTTTTGGAAATCTGCAATTAGTACTATCATAGGCAAAGAACATTACAGTGCCAAAGGAATTATACACAGAAGAAAAAACAAGAAAGAAGCTTTCTTAGAAACTTCTTGGTGAGTGTGTATTTCTCTCACAGAGTTTACACTTATTGTTTCGGGAGCAGTCCATTAACTACTGTCTTTGAGGAATCTGAGAAGGGCGCTTTGGATCACATTGAGGCACGCTGATAAAGGAAATTTCATCAGTTCAAAACGTGAAAGGAAGCGTTCGAGAAACTTCTGTCTATCTGGGGAGTTCACTCACAGAGTTAAAACCTCTGCCTCAAGAAGCAGTTGCTAACCTCTTTCGTGGAATCTTTGCAAAGTGATATTTGGGAGCCT
>NC_044568.1:74597048-74616022 GCF_007565055.1 Rhinopithecus roxellana | reverse complement strand
TGGGCAACAGAGTGAAAGTACTCTCAAGGAAAAAAAAAACTGCAACTGAGTGCGTAAGATTCTGCTTCTGGGAACATGTGCATACAAGGAAATGGCACTAATGTAGAGACAGTTTCTCAGTTAAAGAATCATAATATTTTTCACATAAAAAGCATCCTGTAATATTTAACACAGACCAACAGGTCACTTACCGCAGGCAGATGGGCAGTAGAACTGGAAACTGTGTGGCATGACGTCCAAGAGCATATTGTGTCCAATAACAAGTTTCCTAAAAAAAGTCAAGGTTAGAAAAAGACTTCTACAGTCAAAATTATACGGGGTTTGAGAATGTATAGTTTCAGATCCCAAGAGGACTTTGTTCTAAACTTGCTTTCCACACTGAAAAAATGAAAACAAAAACAAAAACAAAAGTACAAATAAGCAAATTTGGGCTGGCCCACTCCTCCTCCATTTTGGAATGTTAACTCCAGAAGGGCAAAGAGAAAGCTCCAAAGACTTTGATGTCACTGATCTTTTTCTTGAATTTTATTAATTATTGACCACCCTCATGAATACAGAAGTAGTAAAATTTTGACTCGAAAAAGTTTTTTTAAAAAGTAAAATCTCGCGGCTGGGCCGGTCCGGCTCACGATGTCATCCCACACTTTCAGAGGTCAAGGTGTGGTGGATCACCGAGGTCAGCAGTTTCAAGAGACGCAGCCCGGCCCAACACGGACGAAATCCCATCTCTACTAAGAAAATAGAAAAATAGCCAGTGTGGTGGTGCATGGCATGAATCCCAGCTACCAGGAGGACTGAGGCAGGGAAGGAATCGCTGGAACCAGGAGCAGAGGCAACAGTGAGCGGCGAGATTATGTCCACTGCCAACTCCAGCCTGGGGCGACAGAATGAGGACTCTGTCTAAAAAAAAAAAAAAAACCACAGTAAAATCTGAAAGCATTGACTCCTCGGCCTTAACATGTCAATAATTTGGGAACAAAATAAACACAAATTAGGGGCAATCCTTAAAAAAGCAACCCACGTATTTTAAAAGATAGCATTCATACCAATGCCTAAAAGGTAAAAATAACAATTTCTAAACATATTAAAACAGAATTGCATTTCCTGTATCAGTTATGTCAAAATGTCATGGGGTATGTTCTTAACAATACGTATCCATTAAAGTCACTACCTTCAGCCAACTAATCAATGTATGTGCTGCATCCCCTCTTCGTGCAATGGGCAGGTGTCTGTCCGTAGGCTCATATGTGCAACAAATTAGTCCATTTTGATAAAAGAAACTTCACAAAATGCACATCACATTAGAATGTAGCCAGCACAGTTGATAAAACAAACCATTTTTAACATAAACATCAGGGCCAGCATAGGTGGCTCACGTCTATATCCCAGGCACTTGGGAGGCCAAGCAGCAGATCACATGAGGTCAGGAGTTCAGAGAACAGGCCTGCCCAACATGGCGAAACCACTGTCTCTACTAAAAACAAAAAAAATTACGCGAGTGTGGTTGGCAGAACGCCTGTAATCCCAGGCACTACTTGGGAGGCTGAGGGCAAGAGAAGGGCTTGAACCCAGGAGGCGAGGTTGCAGTGAGCTGAGATCGTACCACGCACTCCAGCCTGGGCGGACAGAGCCAGAACGTCCCGGTCTCAAAAAAAAAAAAAATCAGGTTACACGACGGAGCTTTTACTAGGGTCCGCAAAGGACCTTAACGTGTAATACACTGACGTGCCATGGGACTACCACAGTATCTGAACATCTCCTCACCGCACATCTCCCCACATACCACCAGAGAAGTGGTGCTTTGGCTCCGTAGTTGTTGTACCCCTTTGACATTAACCTAGCAAGCTAAAATAAGGTGAGCATTATGGATTGAAACGCACAGAAAAGATGTGTAGGTGAAACCCAAATGGAATGCAAACACGAGAAATGACAGGCAACTGTATTAGCAATGACACCATAACACACATGAAGGTAAGAAGAAACAAACTAACTTACAAAGAGCATCTTGACTAGATTAATGTAAGGTTTGCTAAAAACAAAAGGAAATGCCAAGATAAATCATAATGTTATAATCGATCAATAAATGTACTGTCTCGCCAGGTGCGGTATTGGCTCAAGCGCTGAATCCCAGCACTTTGGTAGGCCGAGACGGGCGGATCGCGAGGTCAGGAGATCGAGACCATCCTGGGCTAATAAGGGTGAAACCCTTTTGTCTCTACTCAACAAACAAAAAACAGCCGGGCGACGAGGGCGGGCGCCGTAGTCCCAGACTACTCGGGAGGCTGGAGGCGGAGAATGGTGTAAACGCCGGGAGGCGGAAGGCTTCAGTGAGCTGAGATCCGGCCACTTGCACTCCAGCCGGGGTGGCAGACAAGACTCCGTCCAAAAAAAAAATAAAATAAAATAAAAAATAATAAAAGGTACTTCTCGTGAGGTAATGGGTTGGTAGCTCTGAATACTACTTATGTGTATACCGGTTTAAAAAATAAAATAATGGAAGTAAAAGGAACTGGATTTTCACGTTGAGAAGAAGGCACAAATAAGAAAAAGAGGGAAGCTGAAAATAAGTCATGGTGGTATTGGTAACGGAGCATCTGAGGTATCAGTATATAAAGGACGTGGATACACCCATGGCGTCGCGTGCATACACACAAACACGTTTTTTAGAGACAGTGTCTGGCTGTTGGGCCCAGACTGTAGTGCAATGGTCGACCCCCCCCCCCCCATCATGGACCTCAATGGCAGCCTCGAACCCAGGATGCTCAAGCAATCCCCCACGCTCGCCCCGCCCTATAGCTGGGACCACATGGCGTGCACCACTACTGGCTAATTTTTTAATTTTTTTTTTTTTTTTTGGAAATGCATCTTGCTCTGTTGCACAGGTTGGAGGTGCGGTTGGCTACAATCTAGCTCATGGCAACTCCGCCTTCCAGGTCAAGAGATTTGCCCTGCCTCAGCCTCCTGATAGCTGATGACAATAAAAACAAGAGTGGTACCAGACCACCTGTCTTTTTAGTAGAGCCGGGGTTTCCAACCATGTGACCAGGCGGGTCTCAACTCCTGACTCACGTGATCTGCCGCCTTGCCGCTCAAGTGCTGGATTACAAGCGTGAAGACACACCCAGTCAGTTTTACATTTTTGTGTAGAGACGGGTGGTCTCCCACGATGCCCAGGCTGGCTTGAAATACTGGCCTCAAGCAGTCCTCTGCCTTGACCTCCCTAAGTGTGGGGATTACTAGGTTGAGCCACCCAATGCCAGCTACATACACTTTATTATAGATACAAACAAACATACATATACAGAGAGCCACAGAAAACAGCTGGTGTTGTACATGCCTAGGTCTACATACATATGCTTCTTAGCTCTGCCCAGTGGAGAGTGAGAGGGATTAGAAGCAATAAATAATTATCACAGACAGTAACGTAGCGGCGCGATCTTGGTTTTCTACATATCATTCCCCATTAAAAAGACCGAGAGTCCATGCAGAAGTCATTGATTCCCCAATGGAGCAAGAGAGAAAATACAAGGACTACCCAGAAGAGAAAGCAAGGAAATTGCTCAGAAAAACGAAGGAGGTCTTGTTCAAAGGACAAAGGAGCAAAGTCAAAGAAGCTCCCACATGGTCAAAGGTGTACAATTTAAGCAACAAAGTAAAAGTTATAAACACTAGATAATAATCTGGAGTAGAATTAAAAAAAATGCTCTGAGCTTGCCAGGCTGGAGTGCAGTGGCGCAGTCTTGGCTCACTGCAACCTCCGCTTCTCGAGTTCAAGCGATTCTCCTTCCTCAGCCTCCTGAATAGCTGGGATTACAGGCACCCGTCACCATGCCCAGCGAATTTTTGTATTTTTAGTAGAGATGGGGTTTCACCATGTTGGCCAGGCTGGTCTCGTACTCCTGACATCATAATCTGCCTGCCTTGGCCTCCCATAGTGCTGGGATTACAGGCGTGAGCCACTGTGCCTGGCCACAAGCTTTTTTATTAAGGGATCTTCAGTCACTGCCATTGCCAGAGGAAGATTAAACATTTGTTTCATCGTCTTAATGGCAGTAGTTTGCTCATTTAGTGCTGGGCAGGGATTCCCAGGCCACAGGTGTGGGCTGCTAGTTTGGTCCTGCTAAAATTAGACATAGCATGGTCATTGAAGGTAAGTGGTGGCAGCTGAAGTGGGTCCAGTCCTACAGAATTCTTGATCGTCCCTCCTAGGCTGCTTCCCTTAGATTCTCTGCTGACCTCAGTAGTGCTTTTTTCAGTCTTTGAGCCAAGTTGCTTTGGTTGACCAAAGCACAAGCTGCTTTGGTTCCCCTACTGGCTCTCCCTCTTCTGCTCCATACGGTGTGCGTGGCCTCACGTTACTTGTCCCCTGCCACTCTCTGCTCTACTCTCTTTTATTTCCTCTTCATCTTTTTTTGTCTTTAGTGATCTCACTGACTTTACAGCTTCAGCTGGAGACACCAACATCTTTATCCCCAGCTGTGGTCTCTTTTCAGATCCAGGTATACATTTCATGCTGGACTCCAGACATCCCTACCTGGATAGCCCCCAGACTAAGTGTTGTATTGAATTGATGTGGCTCAAATGAGATATTTCACTTGTCCTTCTTTTCTTTCTTACTGTCTCCAAACCACTTCTTTCTCCTCATCCCATTACCATAAGTGATTCCCAGTTACCAACCCTGTTTTTAGCATCAGTTTTGACTCTAGCTCTGTCCCCAGATCTGGTCATTTCCAACATCCTGACGATTTTGTCTGCATGCCCTGTCTCACATCTGGTTTATTTTCTTTTCTTTTTTTTTTTTTTTTTTTTTTTTGAGATGGAGTCTCACTCTCTCACCAGACTGGAGTGCAGTGGCATGATCTCGGCTCACTGCAACATCCGCCTCCTGGGTTCAAGTGATTCTCCTGCCTCAGCCTTCCGAGTAGCTGGGACTACAGGCGCGTGCCACCACGCCCAGCTGTTTTTTTTTGTATTTTTAGTAGCGACGGGCTTTCACCGTGTTGGCCATGATGATCTCAATCTCCTGACCTTGTGATCCACCCACCTCGGCTTCCCACAGTGCCGGGATTACAGGCGTGAGCCACTACGCCCAGCTGATTCTTTTTATTTTTGTTGCAAGCGTTCTCATTTCTCACCTTGGAGTTTAGCAAATTCCAGGCAGCATTTCCTGTCCCCCTTCAACCTTCAGCCCATCCTTTAAAATAAAAGTTGGCAAATGTTTTCTATAAAGGGCCACATAGTAAAATATTTTCAGCTTTCCAGGCTGTGTAGTTTCTGTCACAATCAGCTCTGCCATTGTAGCCCCCAAATGTCCATAGAATATGTAAACAAATGGGCGTAGCCGTGTTGCAATAAAACTTTATTTAAAAAATAATTGGTGGGCTGTATTTGGCCTGTGGACCATAGTATGCCACTGGAGTAATCTTTTTCTTTTTTTTAAATAATTTTTTCCCCCATATCTTTTGTTTTTCTTTTTTAGAGACAGTGTCTCACTCTGTCACCAGGCTGAGTGCAGTGGTGCGATGTCGCTCACTGCAACCTCCCCCTCCCAGGTTCAAGTGATTCTCCTGCCTCAGCCTCCCGAGTAGCTGGGACTACAGGCGTGCACCACCACGCCCTGCTAATTTTTTTGTATTTTTAGTGGAGACAAGGTTTCACCATGTTGGCCAGGATGGTCTCGACCTCCTGGCCTCGTGATCCGCCTGCCTTGGCCTCCCAAAGTGCTGGGATTACAGGCATGAGCCACCGTGCACGGCCTTCCCCATATCTTTTTAATAAAATAAAGACTAGGTCTTGCTTTGTTGCCCAGGCTGTTCTCAAGGTGTTGGGCTCAAGTAGTCTTCCTGCCTCAGCCTCCCGAGTAGGTAGAACTACAGGTGTGCACTACCATGTCCAGCTAAAAGATTAATTTTTGTTACTTCTGGATTGGAAGGCACCTGCTTGAGAGTTCAGTCTCACGTATACATCTGCAAACCTTCAGTTACTTCACATTTCTTAGGTCCCATTGTTCCGTCAGCATTTTGATTACCCTCCTTTAAAAAAGTACAATACAGACCTGTCATGAGTGGGTCAGTTGCTCCCCTTGTATTTCTGAAAATTTAGGTTGTCTGTTACCTTCTAACACCTTTTAGGACTCAAAGACTTCATAGTTGTGGGTCTCAAAGCAAGTGTGACAGGTGTGGAATTGCATTTCTTTTTTGCTTTTTTTGGAGACTGAGTCTCATTCTGTGGCCCAGGCTGGAGTGCAGTGGTGTGATCTCTGCTCACTGTAACCTCCACTTCCTGGGTTTAAGTGACTCTCCTGCCTCAGCCTCCTGAGTAGCTGGGATTACAGATGCCTGCTACCATGCCAGGCTAATTTTTGTATGTCTAGTAGAGACAGGGTTTCACCATGTTGGCTTGGCTGGTCTCGAACTCCTCATCTCAGGTGATCCACCCGCCTCCACCTCCCAAAGTTCTGGGATTACAGGTGTGAGCCACCGCGCCTGGCCCGGATTGACATTTCTTAAGTCTAATGAGCTAATGTTTATTTTGTCACCCACCACACTTCTGTTTTTTTTTTTTCTTTTCTCTTTTCTACTTTTTTTTTTTTTGAGATGGAGTCTCACTTGGTCACCTAGGCTGGAGTGCAGTGGTGGGATCTTGGCCTCCTGGGTTTAAGTAATTCTCCTGACTCAGCCTCCTGAGAGTAGCTAGGATTACAGGCGCCCACCACCATGCCTGGCTAATTTTTATGTTTTTAGTAGAGACACGGTTTCACCATGGTGGCCAGGCTGGTCTTGAGCTCCTGACCTCAGGATCTACCTGCCTCTGCCTCCCAAAGTGCTGGGATTACAGGTGTGAGCCACCACGCTTGGCCTGGATTTGCATTTCTTAAGTCTAATGAGCTAATGTTTATTTTATGTCACCCCACTTCTGTTTTTTTTCTTTTCTTTTTTCTTCTCTTTCGTACCTTTTTTTTTGAGATGGAATCTTACTCTGTCACCTAGGCTGGAATGCAGTGGTGCAGTCTTGGCCCACTGCAACTTCTGTCTCCTAGGTTCAAGCGATTCTACTGCCTCAGCCTCCTGAGTAGCTAGAATAAACAGGCGCCTGCCACCATGCCCGGCTAATTTTTGTATTTGTAGTAGAGATGGGATTTCGCCATGTTGGCCAGGCTGGTCTCGAACTCCTGAACTTAGGTGATCCGCCTGCTTGGGCCTCCCAAAGTGCTGCGATTACAGGCGTGAGACATTATGCCTAGCCATTTTTTTTTTTTCTTTTCTGGGAGAGTGTCTCGCTCTGTCACCCAGGCTGGAGTGCAGTGGCACGATCATGGCTCACTGTAGCCTCAACTCCCCTGGCTCAAGTGATACTCCTACCTCAGCCTCTTGAGTAGTTGGGACCACAGGCACATGCCACCACGCCTGACTGTTTTGTAAGTTTTGTAGAGACATGATCTCACCATTTGCCCATGCTGGTCTCGAACTCCTGTGCTCAAGAGAGGTCGGCCCACCTCAGTTTCCCGAAGTGCTAAGATTATAGATGTGAGCTACTGCACCTGGCCAGATCACCCACTTCTTATTGGCCAAATAGATCAAAGTAGCAGCTCTTCTCTTGACTGTTTGACCTTTATTATTTATTTATTTATTTATTTATTTATTTATTTTATTTTATTTTTTTTTTTTGAGATGGAGTCTCGCTCTGTCACCCAGGCTGGACTGCAGTGGCCGGATCTCAGCTCACTGCAAGCTCCGCCTCCCGGGTTCACGCCATTCTCCTGCCTCAGCCTCCCGAGTAGCTGGGACTACAGGCGCCCGCCACCTCGCCCGGCTAGCTTTTTGTATTTTTTAGTAGAGACGGGGTTTCACCGTGTTAGCCAGGATGGTCTCGAACTCCTGACCTCGTGATCCGCCCGTCTCGGCCTCCCAAAGTGCTGGGATTACAGGCTTGAGCCACCGCGCCCGGCCTTTTATTATTTATTTATTTAGTTAGCTAGTTAGTTTTAAGACGGAGTCTTGCTCTGTGGCCCAGGGTGGAGTGCAGTGGCACGATCTTGGCTCACTGCAACCTCTGCCTACGGATTCAAGCGATTCTCCTGCCTTAGCCTCCTAAGTAGCTGGGATTATAGGCACCTGCCACCATGCCCAGCTAATTTTTATATTTTCAGTAGAGACAGAGTTTCACCATGTTGGCCAGGCTGGTCTTGAACTCCTGACTTCAAGTGATCCACCAACCTTTTGGGAGGCTTTGGCCTCCCAAAACTCTGGGATTACAGGTGTGAGCCACCATGCCCAGCCTGTTCATTTATTTCTTGAGACAGAGTCTCACTCTTTCGCAAGGCTGGAGTGCAGTGGTGTGATTTTTTGACTCACGGCAACCTCCGTCTCCCAGGTTCATGTGATTCTCATGTCTCAGTCTCCCGAGTAGCTGGGTAAGGTATATGCCACCACATCTGGCTAATTTTTGTATTTTTGTATTTTTTTTTAGTAGAGATGGGATTTCACCATGCTTGCCAGGCTGGTCTCAAACTTCTGGCCTCAAGTTATCCACCCTCTCGCGCTTCCAAAGTGCAGGGATTACAGGAATGAGCCACCATGCCCAGCCCTTTTTGATATTTAAAGCAATGAAGTTATCAGCAAGGCAAGAGGAAAATATTTAATTCTGTGCTTCTAGGTGTTTTGAATACTGAGTAGAGCTTGGCACTAGAAGGCATTAAATATCGATTTAATGAATGAAGTATCTCCCGACTGCCAGCTTTGTAATCTTCTGATGTATGGCTCCGTTTCTCTCGTTGAACCTGCTGAAAATTCTAAATTAATCCCACACTCTTTGTTTTCTAGGCAGTTGACTGTTTTTCCCCCCTGAATGTCAGGCTTTCTGTGATCCAGCCCAACGTTTCTGTGGAGTCTAATCACTTGTTTGTTACTCTCCTTTTTCCAAGACTGATTTATTTGTTCCCTAAGAGGTGCTTTGTTTAATTTCTTCCAACTTGAATTTTCTCTTGTTGTTCTCAGTGTTTGTTGTTCACAACTTGCCCTTAACTCTCCGTGTGCAGCTTTTGCTTTTTGTTACCTGCTACCTTGCCCGAGAGGTGATCTTTCCTTTCTCTGAACTCCCATAGAACATTGTACCTCTCTATGTTACATAAATTTTGTCTTGTATTATACAACATAACCCCCTTTCTAGGTGGTTAGCTCCTTGGACAAGGAGTGTAGCCATTTTGTTGTCTGTGTCTAAGTGCCTAAGGTAACACATTGCGTGTAAGCAGTTAATGAATGTTAAGTGGAACGAAAGTGGTCTTTAATTAAATTCTGGTAGAAAGAGCAAGTGATTTGTTGAAGAGTAGTAAGTGGGTTAGGATACGCAGTTTTATCCCTCACTTTATTACTAAGGCTACCTGGGTAAGTTACTTAACTTCTTTATGTTCTGGCATTGCCAGAGAGATAAAATGTTTTGTTCTGTTGTTTTTTTCCATCTGCCTTTAGAAGAAGTGATGAGAATAAATTAGAAAACCTAATAAATTAGAAGGCTGGGTGTGGTGGTGCCTACCTGCAGTGCCTGCTACTTGAGAGGCTGTTACAAGAGAATTGCTTGAGTCTGGGAGTTCAAGGCTAGTCTGGGCAACATAGTGAGACCCTGACTCAATGAAAAGGTAGAACTTTCACATGCACTGGTATCAAAATTTGCTTTTAAAAGGACACTAAAGAATCCACATTTTGGAGTTACCTTTTAGGGGAGAGTGTTTTCTTATGAACCATCTTGATACTTGAGCATGACCTTTCAGAAGACGCTGGTCTAGAACTGTGCTATATGTTGGCCCTGGAGGTAGCTGTAATTCTCCTTGTTCCTTGCTTGTAAAGCTTTCTAGTGGTATTGAGAGATTACAAACATCATTATTACATTTTTTTGACTTTGCATTCAAACTGCCTGTTCATACTTTGCCCATTAATTTAACTATAGCCATTGAAGCTTTTCAATGGTAAATATATCAAGGTAGCTAAATACAGTCTGTATTTACAGGCTTGAAAAGCTAATTGGAAACAGCAGTTTCCTATGAGGCATGAATAACATTGAAGAGAAGTGTAGTTTACAAAGGGTCAGGAGTATGACTACTCAGTCTAGCATGGCAATTATGTATGTAAATGAGTTAATTCAAAATTAGAGGACTCTCATTTCAGCTCTACACTTCCTGATCAAAATAAACTTGAGAAATGAATTGTCTAATCTAGGCACTTGCTATTAGTGCCTCTTGAGCAATTTTCTGCAGTTGAAACAGTAATTATATGTGTATTGAAAGGCCTGTGTTTCTAAGGCCATTTTTACTAACATTTCAAAGGTGATCTCAGGAAAGGTCTAAGCTGGTTTATAGTATACCCATTTCCTGTATAAACCATTTAATTTTAATGACTCTGCTTGTCTCACTGTTATGATAAATTTGTGCGGTAGATCACAGCCTGTTAGCTATTACTGGAAGTTTTCTGAATTTATTATAGGCCTCTCAAATACGTAGTTTTTAACATTTTATTGGACCCCCCCCACCCCTTCCCAATTTCAACTATTAAATGCTTAAATTTGTTGTTTTGCTTATGCAGAAGTTAGTTATCAGGTTATATGGTTCCCAATGAGTGAGGAAATTGGGAAGATTTTTTTTTTTTCAGTACTTGTTGACTAGAAATGGGTTTTGTAGTTCAGCTGAAGGAGGACACCTTCAGAGTCTCTTCGGGGATTAGCTCGATGTTGTCGGTGTAGCAAGAGGCCCACCAGAGGAGGCTAACGAAGATGATGGCGGCGCCCAGGTAGACCAGCATGTCGTAGAAGTCCAGGTCCACAAAGACACCAGTGAACAGCACCGCCACGCCCACCATGCCGAAGACGACGCCCAGCCAGAAGAAATGCTGGCAGCGGCCGAGGCTCTACCGCTTCCCGGTCGTATTGACCGTCCTTACTGAAAGCTCCATGATGCTCCCACCATCGCCGCCGCAAGGTCCAAAGAGCCAGGAGGCAGGCAGCGCCGCTACAGGCTGACTGCAGCCTCTGGGTCCCCATGGCAACGCCGTCGGGGTGCGTACCTCAGTGAGGGGCGGGACCAGAGGACGGGAAAATTGGGCTGCCTGTGATGCTCCCGGCAGGCGCTCATGCGCAATACGCCCCGTTGCCCGCGGCCGGTTTCTGCGCCTGCGCAATGATCACTGTGGTGCGTCCCTGGAGTGTCAGCCCCTTTGTGGTCAGCTTGGGACGCTCAGGCTCTGGGTGGGAGAAGACGGATTCTCGGGAAGGTATCCACGTTCCTCTCTCCACACCCCGGCTGTCTGAGCGAGGGCGAGATTCTGGAGATTTCTGGCTGGGTTGTGCCGCAGCCTCCAAAACCTGAGCAACCGACATCTCAGGAACCTTCAGGACACTTGAAGACTGGCTCAGGGAACTCTCCTGCACTACAGAGGTGCTGGGGATGGCCTGTTGCATTTGAAGTAGGGCCTCCAAGTCCTTGATAGCCTGAGAGGCCTGTGGATCCACAATAGTAAAGGACTGAGAAAGATACAGGCTGCCCCATATGGACCTGGGTGGCCAGTGACTGGGTTCCAGAAACCAAACCAGGTGGTGGAGACTGAGTTTGAGAGGCCGAGGAAGATTCTGGGGCTGGCCCTGCGAGGCCACAGGCATCAGGGCCTGGCTCAGAGAAACAGCAGGGACCTGGAGGTGGTTCTCAGAGGCCATGGGGACAGCAAGTTGGCTCTTAAAAGCCAAAGAAACTACAGGCTGGCTCTTAGAAGTAAAAATGGCTACAGGGTGTCTAGCAGAGATGGAGGGGGCTACAATCAGGCCCTTAGTGGCATAGAGAGGGGAAGGCACAGGCTGGTGCAGAGGCAACACAGGATGCACCGGATGGGTGGCAGGCGGTTGATCCATCGACGGCGGCTGGGCATCCGGGTCTGGGGAGCCAACGGTCTCCGAATTTTTGTCATCTTCAGGCTCGGGACCCAGATCCTCTTTGCCAGAGTCTTGAGAGGCGTTGCTCTCCTTGACCCCTTCCTCTCCATCTTTGTCCTTGCTTTTCCTTCCCAGCCGTTCTTCTACGTGGGCCGAGACAGGCACGGTCAGGGAAGCTTCTCTTTGAAGGGTCCTCCTATGACGCCGCCACTGCATCAGCGGCCCTGACCTTTGCTCTTAATCCCAGGTGGACCAGCAGGAATGTCTGGCCCCATCTTGCCAGTGGGAGAGAAACCTCTACCTGACTGGCTAGTCTGATGCAGAGGAAGCCAGAGCACAGGCAACAAGGGCCTTGAGCTAAAGACAGTGCAGCCATCTCCACCTCCTGCTTTGTGCTGGGCAAGGCAGTGGATGTGTTGAACCAGGCCCTCCCTCGTGTGCCTCTCCTGGACAACAAGCTCACTTGCCTGTTGCCGGTCAGGCCCACCCGTGCCAAGGCAAATTGGCTGGAGAAGGATGTTCTCAAGCATGCCCAAGGTGGGTTGTGGGGAAGAGCAGTTGAGGCACAGGCAGGCTGGACTTCTTTATTTATTTATTGAGACGGATTATAGGAACGTGCTGTCATAACTTATTTTATTTTTTAATTAATTATTATTAGTTTTGAAACTGAATCTCGCTCTGTCACCCAGCCTGGAGTGCAGTGGCACAGTCCCAGCTCACTGCAACCTCCCTCTCCAGAGTTCAAGGGTTGAGGTCGCAAAGGACACCCGAGTGAAGTAGGTGAAGTCCCAGAGGACACTCCAGTGGTAGAGGTGGCTGTGGTCTCAGAAAATCATCAGCTAGAGGAGATGGTAGAGGTACCAGAGTACGCTCGAGTAAAATAGGAGGTTGAGATGCCAGAAGACACGCGAGTGGTGGAGCTGGAGAAGATGGTAGAGGTACCAGAAGACACTCGAGGGAAGGTGTCTTTGATCTTAGAAAATCAACTGGGAGATCCGTGTTTCCACCAAGATGGTGGCGCTGGGCTCGGGGTGACTAGAGGAGACGACAGGGCCTTTTCCCTTCGCCAGGACCCGACACACCACCCTTCGCTCGCGCACCCCTCTGCCATCAAGCTATCTGCCAGCCTGGGCGCCCGCTGTCCGCCGCCGAGTTCCACTTCACCTCTGCGGACAGGCGCACTGGGCTGCGGGCGGCGGCGCCTCCTTCAGGTCCTCTGCGGAGTAGCTCGCGGCCTGTAGCCCCTGCCGGGAGGGCCCCGCAGCCCCGCGATGTGGATAGGCAGCGACGGCCGGAAATGAAAGCCGGGATTTCCCGGCGGTTCCGGCGCCCCCTTTCCCCGCCTCGGTTCTGGATAAGGAAGCGCGGGCCCCGCGTGAACCCGGCGGAGGGCGGCAGCGAAAGGGAACGAGGCGGTGGCGGGCGGAGGCGGAGGGCGAGGGCGACGATGACCCGTGAGGCGGCCGCCACAGCCCAGGCGCGGGGGCGACGACAGAGGGAGGTACGGTGTCAAGAAAACATGGTCCCCATTATTATGTAAAATTAAAATATGGAAGAGATGATCCCTACCATCAACCAGCTTACAACCAGAGGCACTGACAAATGTATACAGATGGCTGTAATGTTAAAAATCTCTAAGAGCCTGATTTTAGAACTCAGCAGTCCTCAGAAGTTAGGCGAAATATGAGTTGTTAAGCCAACGCTCAGATCAAGGTAGCAGCAAGACTGGTGTGGCAACCTGTTTTTAATCAGTGACTCTAAGCTGTGATCACCCTGATGTCACCGAAGTGGCCACAGCCTGTAACAGATCACCAGGAGAACCTCAGTCTGACGACATTGAAGCTCACTGAATGAAGCGAGCAGCTGCAAAGCATCTAATGCAATGCCTCATTACCACCTGTGGAAATGAGGCCTGCACGAATGAGTTTTGTGCTTCCTGTCCAACTTTTCTTCGTATGGATAATAATGTAGCAGTTATTAAAGCCCTCGAGCTTTCTAAGATTAATGCAAAACTCTGTGGTCCTGAGAACTCGAAAGGTGCCCCCAACAACTCCTGCTCTGAGATAAAAATGAACAAGAAAGGTGCTAGAATTGATTTTAAAGATGTGACTTACGCCCCTTCTCGGGGTCATGATGGGCAGCAAGATGGCGTCTGCCAGTAGGGTCGTTCAGGTTTATTGCCCCAGAGAAGTGAATGCACACATACTGTCTGTACCTAAATGTTCATAGAAAAAAAAGATTTACTAGCAAAGAACTGGGGTCCAGAGCTGAGGGATTCCAGCCTGGCAGCAGGAGTGTGGCATCTCAGCAGGCAGTGAAACCACACACACTCTTTTTTTTTTCTTTTTTGAGACGGAGTCTCGCTCTGTCACCCAGGCTGGAGTGCAGTGGCCCGATCTCAGCTCACTGCAAGCTCCGCCTCCCGGGTTTACACCATTCTTCTGCCTCAGCCTCCCGAGTAGCTGGGATTGCAGGCGCCTGCCACCTCGCCCGGCTAGTTTTTTTTTGTACTTTTTAGTAGAGACGGGGTTTCACCGTGTTAGGTGAAACGTCAGGATGGTCTCGATCTCCTGACCTCGTGATCCGCCCATCTCGTCCTCCCAAAGTGCTGGGATTACAGGCTTGAGCCACCACGCCCAGCCAAAGAGAGATTCTTGAAGGCCATCATGTATGCCAAAGGATTTGGCATGCTGTAAAACAAAACAAAATGAAACAAAAAAGGAAGAAAACATTTAAAATTTTTAAAAATATAACAAGAGGGATAAATTTTTGGTGGTGATAGTGTCCCAGTACAAAAATGCTGTAAGTTAGTGAACCACAGTAGTCACCTATGTCTGTGCCTCCGTTCTTTACTGGGGGCATGTGGGATGGAATAGCAGATTTCAGCTACATAGATGAACAAATCCTTTATTATTATTATATTTTGTGTGTGAAAGTGTTACATATTTTTTCACTTGTATATACAGAGGTTACATATTTCTTCACTTGTATATACACAGAGGTTTTTCTGAATATTTATTTTAAGGGTAAAATCACATTTGCTTGTGTTTATTACTGCTTGAGGTTGAGCGTTTTGAGTATTTAAAAAATAAATGCCAACAGAACTACTCTCCCAAGGAAAATATTGCCACCATTTGTAGCAATGTAACCTTCAAGCCTGGGCTACTTTTTTATCCCTGTATCTAAATCAAATCAGGAACTGTATTTTTTTTAATGATTTGCTTTTGAAACTTGAAGTCTTGAAAACAGTGTGATACAATTACTACTGTTCTAGCCCCCAGAGAGTTTTCTGTGCAAAATGTTGAGAATCAATAAAGATGGAAGGGAGAAACTGGAATATTTTACCTGCAGCCCTCAGAACTTCAGTAACAGCACAACAAATTAAAAACTCATGCCACAGTATGTCGTCTTCGTGTGTCTTGCAGTGAACTGTTTCAGTAGCCAATCCTCTTTCTTAGTATACGAAAGGACAGGGATTTTTGTTCTTGTTGTTATTTTAAGCGTACTGGGGAAAGCGCAGTTGGTAAAATGAAATGCTAGTCAAGCCTACTGCAACAAAGTTAGGAAGTTTCTTGTTTATTATAAACAAATAGCATGTGAAGGTGTACTTAAGATAGATTTTTTATTAATTACTTATTACCTAAGAAGAGGTACCAGAAGACACTCGGGTGGCGTCTGCAGTGTCTGAAAATCATCAGGTGGAGACGGTGGATGAGGTACCAGAAGACACTTGGGTGGCGCCTGCAGTGTCTGAAAATCATCAGGTGGAGAAGGTGGAAGAGGTACCAGAAGACACTCGGGTGGCGCCTGCAGTGTCTGAAAATCATCAGGTGGAGAAGGTGGAAGAGGTACCAGAAGACACTCAAGTGGCATCTGCAGTGTTTGAAAATCATCAGGTGGAGAAGGTGGAAGAGGTACCAGAAGACACTCGGGTGGCGTCTGCAGTGTCAGAAAATCATCAGGTGGAGTGCTGGAAGAGGTACCAGAAGACACTCGGGTGGCGTCTGCAGTGTCTGAAAATCATCAGGTGGAGACGGTGGACGAGGTACCAGAAGACACGCGGGTGGCGTCTGCAGTGTCTGAAAATCATCAGGTGGAGACGGTGGATGAGGTACCAGAAGACACTCGGGTGGCGTCTGGAGTGTCTGAAAATCATCAGGTGGAGAAGGTGGAAGAGGTACCAGAAGACACTCGGGTGGCGCCTGCAGTGTCTGAAAATCATCAGGTGGAGAAGGTGGAAGAGGTACCAGAAGACACTCGGGTGGCGTCTGGAGTGTCTGAAAATCATCAGGTGGAGAAGGTGGAAGAGGTACCAGAAGACACTCAAGTGGCATCTGCAGTGTTTGAAAATCATCAGGTGGAGAAGGTGGAAGAGGTACCAGAAGACACTCGGGTGGCGTCTGCAGTGTCAGAAAATCATCAGGTGGAGTGCTGGAAGAGGTACCAGAAGACACTCGGGTGGCGTCTGCAGTGTCTGAAAATCATCAGGTGGAGACGGTGGACGAGGTACCAGAAGACACGCGGGTGGCGTCTGCAGTGTCTGAAAATCATCAGGTGGACAAGGTGAAGAGGTACCAGAAGACACTCGGGTGGCGTCTGCAGTGTCTGAAAATTATCAGGTGGAGAAGGTGGAAGAGGTACCCAAAGACACTGCGGTGGCGTCTGCAGTGTCTGAAAATCATCAGGTGGAGAAGGTGGAAGAGGTGCCCAAAGACACTCGGGAGGCGTCTCCAGTGTCAGAAAATCATCAGGTGGAGAAGGTGGAAGAGGTACCAGAAGACACTTGGGTGGCGTCTGCAGTGTCTGAAAATCATCAGGTGGAGAAGGTGGAAGAGGTACCAGAAGACACTCAAGTGGCATCTGCAGTGTTTGAAAATCATCAGGTGGAGAAGGTGGAAGAGGTACCAGAAGACACTCCGGTGGCGTCTGCAGTGTCAGAAAATCATCAGGTGGAGTGCTGGAAGAGGTACCAGAAGACACTCGGGTGGCGTCTGCAGTGTCTGAAAATCATCAGGTGGAGACGGTGGACGAGGTACCAGAAGACACGCGGGTGGCATCTGCAGTGTCTGAAAATCATCAGGTGGAGAAGGTGGAAGAGGTGCCCAAAGACACTCGGGAGGCGTCTCCAGTGTCAGAAAATCATCAGGTGGAGAAGGTGGAAGAGGTGCCCAAAGACACTCGGGTGGCGTCTGCAGTGTCTGAAAATTATCAGGTGGAGAAGGTGGAAGAGGTACCCAAAGACACTGCGGTGGCGTCTGCAGTGTCTGAAAATCATCAGGTGGAGAAGGTGGAAGAGGTGCCCAAAGACACTCGGGAGGCGTCTCCAGTGTCAGAAAATCATCAGGTGGAGAAGGTGGAAGAGGTACCAGAAGACACATGGGTGGCGTCTGCAGTGTCTGAAAATCATCAGGTGGAGAAGGTGGAAGAGGTACCCAAAGACACTCGGGTGGCGTCTGCAGTGTCTGAAAATCATCAGGTGGAGAAGGTGGAAGAGGTGCCCAAAGACACTCGGGAGGCGTCTCCAGTGTCAGAAAAGCATCAGGTGGAGAAGGTGGAAGAGGTACCATAAGACACTCGGGTGGCGTCTGCAGTGTCTGAAAATCATCAGGTGGAGAAGGTGGAAGAGGTACCACAAGACACTCGGGTGGCGTCTGCAGTGTCTGAAAATCATCAGGTGGAGAACGTGGAAGAGGTACCAGAAGACACTCGGGTGGCATCTGCAGTGTCTGAAAATCATCAGTTGGAGAAGGTGGAAGAGGTACCCGAAGACACTCAGGAGGCGTCTCCAGTGTCAGAAAATCATCAGGTGGAGAAGGTGGCAGAGGTACCAGAAGACGCTCGGGTGGCGTCTGCAGTGTCTGAAAATCATCAGGTGGAGAAGGTGGAAGAGGTTCCTGGGTTCAAGTGATTCTCTTGCCTCAGCCTCCTGAATAGCTGAGACTACAGGCGCCCACCACCATGCCCAACTAATTTTTGTATTTTTGGTAGAGACAGGGTTTCACTATTTTGGTCAGAATTGTCTTGATCTCTTGACTTTCTGATCCGCCCACCTCATCCTCCCGAAGTGCTGGGATTACAGGTGTGAGCCACCACGCCTGACCAATTGTCATGTCTTTTCAATATTGAGCACATATGGGTACGTTGTAAAGGAAAATTTAAAATCTCAGGATTCCAGCACCCCCATCTTCTTATGCAAAAGGGAAGGTCTTTGCAACACCCTTTTCCAAATGAATAGCTGTTCCTAACATCACGTAACAGCCAGTGAGCTGTCTACTGAGCAAGAAAAGGCCTCAGGCATCTAGGAAGGGCTGCCACCTGCATATTATTCATAAGTAAATTATTTGCTGGCCTCCTATAATCAAGGACATGCCAATGTTAACTTTAGGTCTACAATCTTTTTTTTTTTTTCTTTGAGATGGAGTCTCCCTCTATCACACAGGCTGGAGTATAGTTGCGCAATCTGGGCTCACTGCAACCTCCGCCTCTTAGGCTCAAGCAATTCTCTTGCCTCAGCCACCCGAGTACCTGGGATTACGGGCCTGCGCCTCCACACGGGCACACGGTGCGAATTTTTTTATAATTATTAGTAGAGATGGGGTTGCTGTCCATGGGGTTTGGACCAGGCTGGTCTCCGACTCCTGACCTCAGATGATCCACCCGCCTTGGCTTCCCACAGGTCCTGAATACAGGTGTGACCACTGTGCCCAGCTGGAGTAATGTCTTGATTTGCACGAATGTAAGGTGGTGATATTGGTGGCCTTAAGGACATTGAATTGTTTATCAGGAATAAAGTATTATGTGTATTTTTCTGGGCCCTGGGTAATGCTGTAGCATTCAGGTAGATTGAGTAAAAAAAATTTAGAGATGATTTCCTATTTTTTTTCCTTCTAATTTTTCATTCATTCTTTGCTTTTTATTCTTCTCTGGCTTTGCTTGTGTATGCACTATACATATAACCATTTTTTTTTTTTTGGGTTCTAGTGGAAGGCTTTTTATTTGGTTCTGTGAATATTCATTTTGTTTCCTATGGATTTCTACAGGTTGTTATTTCATTCCATTCATCT